>NC_056732.1:1449713843-1449943843 GCF_019279795.1 Protopterus annectens
CTTCTGCACACATTACAGTCCCAAAAGAACCCACTACACATAAAACAAATGTATCAGTGTGTCAGCCATTAAGCCCTTAAGGCAAAACACC
Organism: Protopterus annectens; assembly: GCF_019279795.1. NCBI lineage: Eukaryota > Metazoa > Chordata > Ceratodontiformes > Protopteridae > Protopterus > Protopterus annectens. The sequence continues at coordinate 1,449,713,935 of NC_056732.1, forward strand.
TGAAAACAAATGTCTTGGTCATAGGCAAAGCCATAGTGAGACACACAAATGATCCACTCACCAGATTGTACAATGAGAAAGTCACATTCAGCTGCCTGTCTGGTACCAGGATCTGCAAAGTTATGCACACACTCAAGTCTGCCAACAACAAGCACAGTCACACCTCTGTCATACTTCATGTTGAGGTTAATGACTTGGAACGTACCTCACTGGACTATATGAAGAGAGATATGACTGAGCTGTCAGATTATCTGTCCCAGACAGGTATGTCCATAGCACTAAGCAGCATTTTACCTTCATGCAGGATGATGCCTCAATACAAACAAAATAATTACTGATGTCAACAATTAGCTTAGCTAGTGGTATCAATCCAGGGGGATCTAGTATTTGTCAGTCTGGGAAAATATGGTCAACAGCAAATCCCCAAAATAATCCAGTAGAATGAAATGCAGAGCAGACAGCAAACTTTAATAGCACCACAAGTCACAAAATCACAAAGCATTCAGGCCCTTGCCCTTCCTCAGTGTGTAATACAAAGCATTAAAACAACTACTTATTTAAACAGGTTAAAATAAATCACGTGACACAGCCCTAATAATTCATTAAAACATTCTCCTTCAAAAAATCATTCAAACATTCTTATAATCAATAATATATAAACTTTAAAAGGTTAAAAAACATTAAAAACATAATAATATATTTAAAAAATACATATTCTAAATATGTGTATTTTTCCACTATAAAGTCATTTGCTTCTTTTTAATACAGGTTTTAGACTAACAACTGCATTGATACCTGGGTATACATTGACAGACCATGCTGCTTTGCCAGGGATGGTCTTCATCTGTCACTTCTTGCCTTTCGGTTACTGGCCAAGATACTTTCCTCCCCCATCATGCCTTTTTCAGGCAATGTCATAAGAACAAAATTCCTGATGTAAAAATGTCCTCAAAAGACAAACTCGGGGTTATGGTGCTTAATGCTAGGAGTGTAAATCATAAACGACACTGAATGGTGGAACTATGTATTTGGGAAGATGTCAGTGTTTGTGTAGTCATGGAGACATGGTTTAGGACCGCAGAGAGTACTCCGGCCATGAAAGGCTATAATGCCTTCCACACATTTAGGCCACAAAATGAACATGTAAGAAACAAGGAAGGAGGTGTATCCATTCTTCATGAAAGACGACTACAACTCAAGACTGGTTAAGCAGTATGACACCCTAGAGTTACCCCAAGTCCAACTAACTGTAGGAAAGACCCCCCCCACATCATTGTTAGCTACAGGTCCACCAACATGAACCATGAAAACCACACAGTGCTTTCCTGGACCTACTTGAGTCATTCATAATACAGGCAAACACCCTAGGTATGGTTAATTTTAACTATCCTTCCATCAATTGGGATACATATATGAGCTCAAACATGCTCACCCTAAGGTTCCTGCACTTTGTAAACGCAAATACTCTGGAACAGTTAGTCTGCACCCCCACAAGGGATGGAATGTCCTTGACCTAGTACTTACAAATATGAGAGATCACTGCACCACCCCATGTGCGAGACCCTCCCTTGTAAGGTCTAACCATAAAGCAGTCACGTTCAGTGTAACAATTGTACCTGACCCCCCTCAGGATCCAAAAGGTTGAAAAGTTTCTCCAAAGCAAAATATAGACCCCTAAGCAATGGTATACATAGATTCAAATCTCCTGCCATCACTTACAGTAAAGACTCATTTATGGAGCTGTACACAAATACCCTGTATAAACAGCTTTACAAGTGTGTTGACTTAGCCATACCAGAATGGATCAAAACTTGCTTATGAAAAAACAAGCCACCCTGGTGGACATCTAACATAAATAGATTATACAACATGAGAAAGAAACTGACAGTCTCAGCAGAAGAACACTCTCCATAACTTGAACACGCAAATGAGATATCTTGTAAAGTCCTCTAAAGCTAATTACAAACTAAATTAGCATCCATAGCTAAGGATGATCACTAAGCATTCTTTAGCTATGTCTGTAATGTAAAAGAGAAGGTCCAGCTTTGCACCAAATTCATAGTGGACAGTACCAGTCATACTGAACATGAGGACATTGCCAACCTGTTAGCAGACAGGTTTGGCAAAAAATTCACACCCCTGTCTCCAGCAGTTATACCCCAAAGCATACCTGTCAGCAGTTCTCTACCTCTTATCTCCAAAGAACAGATCATAACCACACTTGCCAGTGCCAAAAACACAGCATCTATGGGACCAGATAACATCCCAGGCTGCTTACTAAACACTGTAAAGGAAAAGTTAGTGGAATCACTGGGTACTCTCTTCAACCACAATCTAAGTATTGGATTTGTCCCCGCAGAGTGGAAAACGATAACCGTACTCCCCTTGCACAGAGGTCTCCCTCAACTGAGCCAGGAAACTATAGACCCATAAGCCTGACCAGCCTTGTCTGTAAGGTCATGGAGAGAATCATCTTGGACCTTAACAACAAGGATATTGGTGACCTTCAAACTCTAAGGGCTTTGACACAATCCCCACTCAAGCATCTGTGAGAAACTCACCCAGCTGGGGATTAACCCATACGTCATTAGACAGTTAACCAACTGGCCCACCAACAGAACACATACAGTCATACTTCAGGATTCCACCTCTACCAGCAGACCTGTTACCAGTGGTGTTCCACAAGGGTGTGCGTAGAGCCTCCTACTGTTTGGAATCTATTTCTAAGAAATTCAGGAGATAACAGATGGCCTGTGGCTTACCAGGTTCGCTGATGACTGCAAACTGTGTGCAGTCATTGAATCCCCAAATGACGTCAACATACTACAAAATGAGCTTACATACACAAATGATTGTTGCCAAAGCCACAGCCTTAAACTTAACCTAAAAAAACATGCACTATTATTCCTTTCAGCAAATGAGAGGTACCTGCAAATTACACTATTAATAATACCCCCCTAAGTTCCAACACAATGGTAACAGATTTGGGAATGCAGGTTAATAGCAATGTCAAATTTGATCATCATGTGTCCACAGTGGTAAGGAAGGCTTTTACATTGCACACCTCATAAATAAGGGCATAGCATCCAAGACTAAGGATGTTATCAATCCACTGTACTCATTTCTCATCAGACCAGTAATAGAGTATAGTGCTCCCTTTTGCATGTAGCTCACCAGACACTTGCAGCAGCAGTTGGAGAGACCCAAGAGGTTTCTTACCAATAAAATCCAGGGACTTCAACACATGACCTACATGGACAGACTGAGGGCCCTGTCACTGTACTCTGTATCATACAAAATGCTGAGAGGCGACTTGTGCCTGGCCTACAGAGCACTCACGAGCCCTGCCTCAATGGAACTGTTGCACCTCCACAAATCAAATAGGACAGGGTTCATTCACTTTAGGGATCTTAACCTAGCCTGTGACATCAACAGTACATGTCCCCCAGAGATTACCACTGCTATGGAACAAGCTCTCAATTCAAGTGAAACTGAGCTCATCAATAACCCTATTTAAGCGTAACATGGACAATTCGATGGGAAATTGTAAAATTACCCTGGGGTTTCACCTATGTCACTTAGACAGGGGAAACCAGTGTTGATCATGGATTTGCAAATATGGACTACATATCTTGATTTATAAGTACAACTTCACTAGGCTTGAAAAGGCCCTAAGGCCATTAGCCTAGTAATCTCCTATGAACCTAGGGTCATTATGGTAGTAGCCTTGTATGGACCTGCAAAGCTACGAACCTATATAGGCCTGCCAAAATCTTGTCTCACACATGTTCTGTTGATGTCATGTACTATAAGCTCAGCTGCAGTTTTGCAAAAGTCAGACTTGTGCAGTAGAGCCTGCATTAAGTACTTTGTTCTGTGATCTGTGTACTTGGATAGGTAGGGTTTCTATTCTCACTTTAGTCAAGTGTGTGTGTGTGTGTGTGTGTGTGTGTGTGTGTGTGTGTGTGTGTGTGTGTGTGTGTGTGTGTGTGTGTGTGTGTGTGTGTGTGTGTGTGTGTGTTCTTGCTTGACATTACAGAGACCCTTTTAATGCAGCTTGTGGGACACTGTTATTACAGTATTCTCAACAGAGACTGCTGATGTCATCAGCTATATCAGATGTTTGGATATGCAGTCATCCCAGGTCAGACATTCGCCTGGGGGCCAATCAGATGTCATCTCATCATGTACAAGACAGATTACAGTGACATGGCTTTTAATCTATCCACATACATCATGGCATGGTTTATAGGCCCTGTGTTATCTTTCTGAGAAAGCCCTGTGGTGTCTCCAGCTGCTGCATGTGCCTGTTGAGGCATATGCAAAAGAGAGCATTATACTGTATTACTGTTCTGATGAGATTTGACTACAGTGCTGTTATACAATCCTAAGATCTGAATATGATGGAGTGACTAATGATGTGCACCATACATCTGGCCTGGAATATCATTAAAGAGAGAAGTTAGAGAGTAATGATACTCATTTCAGTTTCTAACTTCACAACCTTTACAAGAGCATTCACTATACAGTTGGGAAGTGTTGATGCTGTCAACTGCATAACTTTCCAAGGCTAATATAAGTCAAAGGTACAATGAGCAGTTCAACTACACAAAAGCAGATATAGTAACCAATAAAATTAGGTACGCACCCTGAGCATCAGACACAGCTTTTGTATCCCTGAATCCAAAAGATAGAAAACAGGGATATGGCACAGTTATCATCACTTGCACAGGGTGTTGTGTGGGGTCATTATGGGTTCATAGTCCATAGGATGATGCTAGATATTGGCCCAGAGGCCCTTATAGGCCTAGCCAAGAATTTCGGCCATGTTCCCACAAAGTCAGCACCTTTTTCCCCTGTCCAGCATGGACACAGGTGGGATCCCAGGGATGTATTTTCTGTTTCCCATCCAGTCATCCAGGTTCCTCTTAAAGAGGGCTAGTGAAATACTTTGCTTGACATGGAGAGGGAGTCTATTAAACAGAAGGGGGAGTCTTTGGGACACAAATCTATCCTGCCAACAAGTTCTATTAATGCCATAGACCTGGTTCAGGCCTTGCGTGCAGGTTGCACAAGTGGAGTTTGACTTCCGGATATGCAGCAACTCCATCAAGGCTGGGTCTGAGATGGCCTTGTATGCCAGACACAGGTCACCTCCAAGCAGTGTGTGTGAAACTGCATAGAGGGACAGCACTTTTAGACTGTCTGTATAGGATAGGTGTTTGAGACCCTGGATTTTCCTAGTCAGGAACCTCTGTGGTCTCTCCACCTGCTGCTTGTGCTTGGCAAGATACATGCTGAAGGGGGCATTGTACTCAATAATGGGTCTGATAAGGGAGGAATATAGGGATGTTATGACCTCCTCAGTCCTGGATGAAATACCCTTACTTATGAGGTGGGCCATGTAGAAAGCCTTCCATATAACAGAGCCAACATGGTGGTGAAAAGTCAGGTTGCTATCAACCTGGGTGCCCAAGTCCCTCACGACTGATTGCATGCTTAGCACATTGTTATTAATGTGATAATTAGTGGGGATGCCATTTTACCCAAAGGGGCTAATGATGTATTTCTTGGCATTTAGTTTGAGACCATGCTTCTGGCACCAGTCATTGGTTTGGGTAAGGCCCTCTTAGAGGATGATCACATCACTAGGAGAATTTAAAACAGTGCCCAGCTTTCAGTCATCTGCAAACTTGGTCAGCCACAGACCACTGGTTTTGGCTTGCAGCTCAGAAAAGTATATCCCAAACAGGATAGGTCCCAAGACCGATCCTTGGGGTACAAGACTCGTTACAGGTCTACTACTAGAGGTGGCATTCCCTATTTTGACTGAGTGGGTTCTATCAGTGAACCAGTCAGCTACCCATCTGGTAACATACGGATTGATGCTTAGTCGGGAGAGTTTATCTTTAATGCCTGAGTTGGGAATAGTGTTGAAGGCTTTGGCTAGGTCAAGGTAGGCACTGTGCACCATCTTCCCCTCTTCCGTGGCTTTGGTGACTGTTTCGAAGAACTCAACCAAGTTTAACAGGCATGATCTCCCTTTAACAAAACCAAACTGTGTGGGGTCAAGCATTTGGAGGTTGCCAGTGTCCTTGTTTATAAGGTTCATGATAATGCATTCCATGGCCTTGCAGATCAGAAGGCCTTGTTATACTCCTTAATAGATGTAGCCAATTTGGACTCAGAGTTAGCCTTAGAGGATTTCACCAGTGACCTTATTTGCTTGTTCAGACAAAGCAGAGATTGTTTCCAACTTGGCACCTGCTCCTTCTTGGTCCTGGACAGCAATTTTTTCCTTTTATTATAGAATTTGTTTATTGCTGCTGTCCGCCAGACAGGTTTACTCTTCCTGGGGGACAATGATTTGGTCCTGTCAGGTACTGCTGAGTCCATGCAGCTATGTAGGTGCTCATATAGTTTTTTGGTGTAGACTTGGACACTAGTGCTAGTTCCAACTGAAGGGATGGTGGCTGTGAAGCTTCTTATACCTGCTCTCAGGAGACTGTAGTCAGCTTTGGAAAAGTTTTTTGTTTGACCCTGATGGGGGGTGGGGCGGGGGTCAGTGGAGATGGTTACTTTGAAAGTGATTGCTTTTTATAGTCAGAACTTACCAAGGAGGATGACACTGTAGGGGTGCTACAGTGGCTTCTCATGTTGGTTAGTACCAGGTCCAGGATATTTACACCTCTCATGGGGGTGTCGACCAGCTGATCCAATGCATTGGCAAGGAATCTTCCACTCTATGGTTAGGTAGTTAAAGTCACCCACGATCAGGGTAGAGGGTTGAATCTTGATGCATTCAAGTAAGTCCAGATAGGTGAAGTGGGTGTCCTGAGTTTTGGTTGGGGGTCTGTAGCTATAATTTGAATAGGTGTTTTGTCAACAGTTAACTGCACTTGGAGTATCTCCTGTGTGTCATACTGTTTGACCAGCCTGGAGGTGTGCATGTCTTTAATACATATTGAAACTCCACCTTCTTTGGTTTTGTAACCCTCCATTTGGGGTCTGAAAGTATGGTAGGATTAGTAACCTGGTAACGCTGGGGTGCTCTCTGCAGCTTTGAACCAGTTTCAGTGACCACACAAATGTCAGCATCTTCCAGGGTGAAGAATGCTTGCAATGAGTGCAGTTTCATGCTAAGCCTCCCGAGAGAAGTTAGAAAGTGATACACATTGCAGTTTCTGACTTCACAGCCCTTACAAGAGCATTCACTATTCTATTGTAAAATGTTGATGCTATCAACTGTCTAACTTTCCAAGGCCAATATAAGTCAAAGGTACAATGAGCAGTTCAACAACACAAATGTAGATATACTAAGCACTAAGTTAGCTACACACCCTGCATATCAAACACAGCTTTTGTATCCATGAATCCAAAAGATAGAAAACAGGGATATGGTATAGTTATCCTCACTTGCATAGCGTGTTGTGGGAGGAGGAAGGAAGCCGAGGCTGACATAAAAGGTTGGTGAGTGTGTGTGAGTAAGAAGGAGAAGAAGGCAAACATTGGGATAAAACAACAAATGGCAAGTGAGACAACATGAGTATCTGTTGTGTGTGTGTCTGTCGGAGTCCTCCAGGTGAAACTGGTGTGTGAGTGTCTGCATGAACACAACCAAGCTCTGTCCTAGCTCTATGTCTAGGTCTGTCAGACATGTTTTCTGTGCATGGTAGAGGTGGCAGTTCATTGTTGTTGTCCTCAACCATAAGAACTGGCTCTGCCAGGAGTTGCACTGGCACCTCCACTCCCAGGTCATATGCATTTCTGCTATGTGAATGTGACTGATGTCTGCTGCACAAGTTCCCTTCACAGGGATAACCAGGACCACAACCAAATGGCCTACTGCATCTGATTGTGGGCAGCACACTCACTGGTGGAGTGCAGCAATGGAAGTACTGCCACTATGGGAGTGTGATCGGGCATGGCCACATTGGCTAACAGCAGATGAAGTGGCTTTTCTACAGCCACAAGGATGCCATTCTCCTCAAAGCAGATGTTCCATCACAGAAACTGCTCATTCCATGACATACACCCCTTGGTCTATCACAGACACCCCACCCCTCCTTCCGATGTGTCATTCATCCAATCCAGTGAATCAGCAACATGGTGGAGGCAGTCATTCGTGCCAGGCTGTGCCACATCCACAACCCTGAGCATTTGTCTGGAGCACCTATGGGAACATGCCTGTGCCTCCATGATGGCTCTAAACATACACAGAATGGTATGGGAAGTGACACCTGCAGCAGGTGGAGGAAGGACAGCAGGCCCCCTCTGAGCAACCCTATCAATCCTATTTTGCGGTACCTCAACCACAGTTTGGCTATGGCCAATATCTGTCCAATATCTGTGGGCTCAGTGGACTGGGTAGGCATAGGCCAACTGGCTGTGTCCAATGGAAATGCAGAGGGTGGCTCTATATCGATATCTATGTCAGATTCAACCTCTGGACCCCTGACTGTGCCTCAGTTTAGCCAACATCATCATCAGAATCTGCTGATACACTGCCATCAGGTAGCACAGGGCCCACACTCCCATCATGATCACCTGTGATAAAAATCAAGAAACACAGGAATACATTAATACCTGCAATACTATAGTGCAATATATGCTAACAAACTAACAGTGCTGTCACTACTACAGACAGTACAGCAATACACACAACAGGCATCACACTACAATATTTCTTTAAATTACTCACCAGTACTGACATATTTGTCTTACCATCTGCAAAAAATATACTCCCTGTGCTCCAGATGGACCTGGAAGAAGTTAAGCAAGAGGTAATGGCAACATCATCACAATTAACAGTACAGAGGGGGGGGGGGGGTAACACATTTAATACTTTATATGTTTATTAAGTTTAATGTTAACAAGAACATGGCTGACAACTCCAACCTAAGCTTATAATTGTAGCAATCTTCAATTCCCCCCCAAAAAAGACGTGACAGAATTAAGTTATTCATTTCAATTGTTTTACTTTACAACAGTATTCAGCTGTTCAGATAACAAAGCCTACCTGGACGCTCCTTCTGGGACGTGCTTGCTGTGTCAGAAGGTGTTGTTCCCACATCCAGAACATAATGTCCTGCACTCTCCTGGGAGCTGTCTGGATCTCTGATATTGGCCAGAAACTGTTCACTGGGGGTTAGTAGGGGTTCCCTAGCAGGCCCTCCCCTGGTAGCTATTTGGTCACAGCCCACTGCAGCTGCCTACCAGGCCACAGTAGGGACCATGTCAGTGGCCCTGTGGCACACCTGTCCGTATGTTCTGCCATAGCCACCCATGGCACTGATGTCTTGTACTACCTGCTGCCGTATTCTCATCCTCCGTGCCATATCTCCCTGTTTCCTTTCCAGGAGAAAAGCACTATGTTGCTGAAACCCATTGATAATTACTTGATTTTTTGGCATCAGTGAAAGGGGGGGGGTCTCCGTGGATTGACATGCCTGAGTGACATAATTGTAGGTGTCCTAAAAGACAACAGAAGTATAATATACATAACTACAAAATAATTGTTTCCAGATAAAACAGAAAAGGTAGCCAGTCAATGTTACCAACTGGGGAAACATGAAACAGTCTAGAGATGTGAAATAGTAACAACAGGCAGGATGCAAAACAAGGAGAGTAACAAGAGCAACGTATCCTTGTTTGTGCCATAACAGTAACTCAGCTTTGCCCCCCCCCCCCAAAAAAAAGAACAGCCCTTTCTTTTTTGTGCCATAACAGCAACTCATATTTGCTCCCCCACAAACAAAAGAACAGGGAAATGGCCCATTTTGCCTACAAAACATCTTTGAAATGTTAAAAGTGCTATCAAAGGACCTGTCCCTGAAACATTTGTACATATTTATCACACAGCCCCCCCCCCCACAAAAAACAGGTAAATTACCTATGTTGCTAACAAAACATCTTTGAAATGCTTAAAGTGCTATCAAAGGACCCATCCCTGAAACATTTGTACATATTTATCACACAGCATTCCATTTCCATGTATTGCCAATCATGTGTACCTCTAAAAGGGCTTGACAAACATGCCCATGCCATAAGTGCACTTCTAACTAATGCATACAGATAAAAGTGTAAAAGCTTTTGCTTCACATTATTCTTAAATACATTCCAGCATATGTAGGTGACAAAATAGAAGAATACCTGCTGAAGTTTAGTACTCCTCTGTACAGAAATATCCTGAAGAAAAAGTGTTTTTGCAGTCTTCTAAACATATACAACTCTACTCACCATCGGTTTGGCTAGCTACACATTTGCCTTTTTATAATGGTGTAGATTATTAATGGATTGCATCTGTCTTTGTCTGTGTTTCATAGATGCTAATTACAGCATAAGCAGTTGCATTGCATGCACATCCACCAATCAAACATGGTGGAGCTATTCAACAAGCTATAAAGCATCCATGTAGACCCCATGCTGTTTTTTCCCTGCAGATGTCAAAACGTTTGGAGTACAGACACAGAAAGTCTACACAGACAGAATGTTAGGGTCTGATGCTGCTTTAATCCATTTGTATATGCTAGAGGCTAAAGCCAGTACTGCTACTGCTGCCAATAGGCCTAGGCCAAGAAGGTGAAGAGTTTTCAGACCACATTTAACTTATCACAGCCTACATGACATGTAAATTGTAGAGTGCGACATGGTGGACAGAGACATGCCACACAGAGCCACAGCCAACTGAGGGAAACCCATCCCAGTGGAAACTAATGTATTTGTAGCCCATAGAATCTTAGCTATAGGTACCTTTCAGAGACCAATAGAGGCATGCTGGAGGTTTCACAGGCATCAGCATCCAGGATCCTCCATCAATTCATGTATCTTATGCTCCAACATGCCAGTGAGTACATATATTTTCCCAGTAGCTCTGAGGGTAGTGCACTACCCTAAAGTACTGGGTGCCATAGATTACACTCATGTAGAAATTAAGAAACCACCTAGGCAACAGAGTAGGCTCTACATTGGACATATATCTGGAGCATTTCTCCCCGGGCCTCTGCTGAAAACAGGCTCTGTGGAACCTAGTCAGACATTCCCGGTCAACAAATGTTAAATAAATAAAAAAATAAAATAAAATAAAAACATTAACTGAAAGTGCTATTACTCTGTCAACTCCCAAGTCATGTGTAATGCCAAGGGAATCATCTTGAACATGTGTGCTGGTAATCCTGGCAGTTACCATGACTCACACATCTGGCACACCTCCCAAATGTACCAGATGTTTGCTGGGGGGGGATATCCCACAGGGTCATTTACTTGGGGATGCAAGGCTATGCACTGGAACCGTGTCTGATGACACCCATCAGAAATGCACACATACCCACAGAGGAATGCCATAATAAGGTACATACTCAGACCAGAAAAATTATAGAGCATGTATTTGGGCTGCTGAAGTCACTGTTTTGGTGTCTAAATACATCTTGGGGAGCCCTGTAGTACAAGCCACTGACATGTACAGAATTCTTCACAGTATGTGCCATGCTACACAACATAATCCTGAGGAAACAGCTGCAGCAGGATCAGCAAGAGAAATGGACACTCATCCTGCCACCAATGCCAAGATCACCACAGTGACAGGCAGATGAGGAGTCAGAGGGGGAACTACCAGTTGCTGTGGGTGTAGGCAGACATAGGTGTGTTCAGTATGCCCTTACATTGGCTAAGAGACAATGCATAGCACACTCACTCACCACCTAGGGGTCTAAAACCTTCTTCTACTCAGATACGTATATTAACATTGATGCCAAGCAGCTAACACAACCTTTACCTCCCCATGTATTTGGCTGTGTACTGCTTGCATTCAGACAGAGTCAGCCCTGAAGTAACACTGTGGCAACTGCTGCATTCACAAGGTAATTGTAAGTACTGAACCTGATGTGTATTGTTTAATAATATTATGGCATATCCTTGTATTTCATCACTTGGTACAGTAAGCAAGTAAAAGGTGGGGGATCTACAGAAATTACATTAACATGTGACAGCAGAGACTTATTTGACTTATATGTGTCCATTAGTAAGTAGCAGCTGTCAGGCATCAAAGATTCACACAGTCATACCTCTCAAAAGAACTGATGATCATTGCATGCCCTCAGTTTAGCACCGTACATTTGCACTGGAAATTCATTTGAGACAGAAGTTAGAAAGTAATAATACACATTGCAGTTTCTGACTTCACAACCCTCATAAGATCAAACAACAGGCAGGATACAAAACAAGGAGAGTAACAAGAGCAACACATCCTTGTTTGTGCCATAGCAGTAACTTACCTTTGACCCCCCCCCAAAAAAAAGAGTCTATGCTTGTTTGTACCATAACAGTCACTCAGCTTTGTTTCCCCTCAGAAGAACAGTGTACCCTTGTATGTGCCATAACAGTAACTCACCTTTGCTCCCCCCCCCCCAAAAGAGCATAATATAATTGTTCATGCCATCCAACCTGCCCTTCATTGCTGGCAACTGCATATCATATTATTCCTAGTTAATATCCTCATACATTTTAAGGCCAATGATATAAAATGGCCTACACAGTGGTGCTGTGGTAGCGTTGTCACCTCACAGCAAGACATTGCCCCGTTTGATTCTCAGCTAAAGCGTCTTCAATGTGGAGACATGCGTGAATGGGCGTACCTTCGTTGAAGGTTGTACGTCAGGGTTGGCAACTCGGTATGTAAAAATCTGCTGCCAATCATTAGCGGACCGGAGTTCCGCTGTGGCGACCCCTAACCGGGAAAAGCCAAAAGATACAACAACTGCATGTGTCAGAGTACTGGTCAAATAAGTGATGGATGACCAAGAAAGACACAAAGGTAACACAGAGCTGTACATTTGCAAGCAATAATCATAACAGGTTGTATGATCATTAAGTGCACTACATCCAACTATAATAAATGTAATAAATGTACAAATAACAGTTTATGGTTTGATAGTGTACATTCCATTGAAGTTGGTTCTGTAAAGAATGGCTTCAAGTTATTTGCAGCAAAGCTGTTTGTGTGACAAAGAGGGATAAGGCACCCATCCTGTTTTCTGAAGGTGCACTGGAGTGAGAGTTGAAATCCAGACCTATGTATATCTCATGTGTACTAACATTTTCTACTGTGTATGTCATAGATTGCTTTTTCTCATTTCAAGTAATTCTCCCTTTTTTAAAGGATAAGTTGACAACCCAGAAAGTAGATAGCCAAAAATAGAAACCTGATACATTCAATCAATCCTATTACCTGTGGCAGCAGGTATACGTGTAGGGCTGGAATATACGTGATCCTGGGTTCTAGTACAGTGTGTGCAACCTTTGTTTTACTGTTGTGACACTGCAGTTTATAGCAATGAACTAAAACATGAACATCTGTTATTTCAACTCTGTTGTGGCAACAGATGTTAGTGTAGGACTGTCATGCAAATGGTTCTGGGTTCAAATACAGCATATTCCATACAGTTTTATGTTGTTCCACTTTCCATTATAGTCACCCTCACTTATAGCACTTTACATAGTGTACATGGTATTATTTATATGTATGAGGGCTGAGACACTAATATTGTGTCAGTTATTTATTTATTTATTTATTTTATTTATTTATTTATCTATGTATTAACACATTTATTATCAAATGTATGGATATACTGCATACTATATTACTGTAAGTATATTTCTGCTCTCTGGACTGCCATGACCTTCACATTTGTCAAACACACATACACAACTGCCTGTACATCAAATAACCTTGAAATTGCATTGCTTACCACTGTTGTGCACCGCCTACCATCACGCACCACGTCTGAGCGATGGTGTGCAGTGTGCAACAATTTCAAACAGTGTGCACACTCCCAGTAAATGCAGTTACTGGAACTGATGGGAAACCATCATTCTCCATTGCTCTTGATCCATGATAGACATGGCAGGCATTCGTGGAGAGGGTATGAGATTTAGGGGTCAGAGATGGGGTGTCCAGGAGTCCAACATTTTTGTTAGACTCCTAGTGAAAACCCACAGTGCCAGGTTGCTGCAGGGGGACTATTCTGGGTACCAGTATAAGTCAAAGGCTTGGGATAGTTTGGCCTGGGCTGTGATCGGTAACACCAGTATCCCCAGCACTGGTGAACAATGTAGGCAGCTCTACAATGACCTCCAGAGTTGGAAGAGTCATACCCTCAATGCTTCGATCGAGGAATGTATGACTGAGGACATCCCACGGATGAATAAGTATCAACAACAGGAGTAGTTGTAAGGCTTAAAAGCCGAGTATAGGCAAGACTGCTATTCATAATGGTATTCTGTTCTGTTCTGTTTTTTCCACAGCTGCCATGGAGAGGGAGTACAATATTAGGACCCATGCCACTAGATTGGTGAGGAAGAGGGAAGCATGTGTTATGTATGCAGCAGAAGAGTAGTGTTATTGTAGTATTAAAAACTAGAGATAGCTTGTTTGGTATTTTATACAGTTTTATCAAATTGACCATGCATATCTCAACTATAAAAGCAAGTATGCATGCATTAGTTGTAGCACAAACCAAGAGTGCAGTATTAAACTTTAGTCAGAGGTGGTGGATTCAAATACCACATTTTCCAATTATACAATACTGTTAAACTTAAAAGTTTAAACTAAAAGCTCTATACCAATGTCCAGCAGTAAACTGTAATATATATAATTGGAACATGCATATGTGCAGTATATGCATATGTAAAGGAGTACTTGCTGCTGTCTGTAGTATAGTGTGCATCTGTTAGGAGCTGCTAGTCTTAAAAGTAATATTTATCTGTTAGGGGGTGGTAGGCTTAAGAGTAAAGGTTAAGATAACAGAGTCAAATAATTGTATTAATGCATTGTATGTTACATATGAAGGTACTATTATTATCTCTTCTTTTCTCTTACCTCAACCCTCCTGTCTCTCTCTCTCTCTCTCTCTCTCGTTTTTTTTTTTTTGTTCTATATTATTATGTGTCATCAAAATATGTCCAGGTCGTCCATGTATACCAAATCACAAAATGCTTCACAGCACAGTGTGGTAGAACTACTTCACAGAATCCACCTGCCCCTGCTCCACCAGCCCCAGCACTATTGCCCAGCATGTCTGGCCCTGCATTACCCCTCAAGTATTCCTGCCCCAGGGGGTAGTCCAATGGTTGCCTCCAGGAGCAAGGCAGAGGTGGTGAGTTTATTACCCGTTTTGAACTTCCAGGGATTGTGCCTTAGGGTTGCGTGCCACACTGTTGATACAAGGCTATGCTGGATGGAGGGGCCGCTGTCTCTCATTTTACATAGCACTAGGAAGAGGAGGAGAAAGAGACATTGAATACTCCAGCCAGAGGTGGAGTGAGGTGACAGTGATAGCAGTCTAGTGGGTGAGGACATGATTCCTACTGTCATCCAGCTTGATGACCATGGGTCTTGGATGTCCTCACCCACACCCCATCCATGGTGTCCACACCGACCTCTTGTCTCTGTCACCATCCCTGTGTCTTGTCTTTTCTCTCTGCAATTGCTTTCTTACCTACCCAACTTACTAGACCCAGACATACCTATGTCCCTTCCCCAATATTCTTCTCCCTCTCTCTCAAAAAAAAATCGTCCCATACATAGCTGTCTGTTTTGCACACATGTCTTTTTGACACACTTAATTTGGTCCATTTGGCTATACAACATGATTGTGTTGTGGTCACCCCTCTCTCTGGAGGTGACAGTCCAAATTCAGCTAATATTCTGGATATATTATCAGTTTTTACTGTTGAAGAAATGGACAGCTATGATTCTTTCCTACCTCCCTTCTACCTCCCTCCTGCACATTCCTGTATTGCTTTCCATGTGTTCTCCACCCTGCTTGCCCCCCATTTCACCACTGTCACTGTCTTCCCCATTTATTTTCTTTAATTCATTATTGCATGACGGTGAGCATCAGGCACCAATGGGCAGCAACAGTAATACAAAGGTACTTAAAAGTGTTCGATTCAGTTGTATTCCAACCCAATACCATCTGGCTCCAAAAAGGAATGTTTTATTACATTAACTGCATTAACACATGCCACCACATAGTCAGTAACTAGCAGGTGTATTCCAGAGACTCAATACTGTCAGACTTTAGCATCCCCGTTTTATTACTGTCCTATCTTCCCCATTTCTTTTCTTTAATGCATTATTGTGCAATGGTGCACATCATGCACCAACGTACACCAAAGGTAAAGCAAAAGTAGTTAAAAGTTATACAGCTGTATTCCAACCCTGTACCATCTGGCCCCAAAAGGGATTGCATTACTGCATTAACACCTGCTG
This sequence comes from Protopterus annectens, assembly GCF_019279795.1. NCBI lineage: Eukaryota > Metazoa > Chordata > Ceratodontiformes > Protopteridae > Protopterus > Protopterus annectens. The sequence continues at coordinate 1,449,730,205 of NC_056732.1, forward strand.
CCACAGAATCAGTTAAGTAGCAGGTGCATTCCACAGACTCAGTACTAACTGTTATACTTTAGCAGTGCTACCACTGGAATAGTTAGATGACATTCCCTTATGTACTTGCCATTCTTGAGGTCTACCTTTTGCCATCATGCAACTCCGCGCAAAGAAGTTAAGCACAGCCAAACCTTCCATTCATTCCTCCATTGTCCATGATTGTGGTAAGCACCACATCACAGAAACAACAGACAAACAATAGTAAAATAATAATAAAAAACTGACAGAAAAAACACAATTTGCACATAAATGAAGAGGAGGTTGGATGTTATTTTATTTATTTATTTATTTAAATAAATAAATTTCTACATATGCTACACAGAGCCAAGGATTTGGTATTAAGCAATTCTAATGAGTTCAGTCCACATTTGCATCATCACCATGCTGACAACCCTAAATCTATACCAGACGGCAACCGTGTAGCTAAGGAAACTGAAGGGGAGCTGAATTGCTTATGTGTTGAACACAGAAGAGAGGCTATTACATTGAGATATATCTGCACAGAGGAATACTGATTTGTAGATGATAAACCTGCATTTCATCTGCTACATATTGCATATGCTGATATGTAACTATGAATAGTCTGTTTAATGTTTTTTTTATATTTATCTTGATAAGCACACACTTACACTTTTATCTGTTTGGATTACTGACAAGTGTACTGTTCATTTGCAAGTGGGGGAGCAAAGCTACATTTGTGTTAATGCACAAAAATTGGCTAAGTTTCTGGTGTCATTCAAAGGGGATCCAGTGTCTATCCGCTTGGGATGACATGCTCGACAAGCCACGCTGCTTCACTAGAGACGGCTTGCACCTGTCACCCTTAGGCTTTCGAATACTGGCCAAGACTCTTGCCATCCCCATAGTGCCTTTTTTAGGCAAGGCTCAAAAGGCAAACCCACCACCGTAAATAGCACAAGTAACAAAAAACTGAGGGTAATGCTACTCACTGCCAGAAGTCTAAACCTCAAAATGCATGCACTCGAGGCACTCCTCAGTATGGAGAAAATCGATATATGTGCAGTAACAGAAACCTGGTTTAAGGCTCCAGAGAGCACCCCAACACTACCAGGCTACAAGTCATACCATACATTTTGGCAGGGGGCGTGTCCATATTTATCAAGGATACCCACACCTCCAGGTTAGTGGCACAGCATGATGCTTCAGAGATCATCCACATGCAACTAACAACAGGCAAAACTGCAATTCAAATTGTAGCTTGCTACAGATCACCCACCATGTCCCGGGACCCCCATTCTGCATTTCTGGAAACACTGGGAAACATAAAGGTCTTACCAAACACCCTAATATTGGGTGATTTCAACTACCCAAACATTAATTAGGAGAACTACTCAAGTACTAACTTCCTTGCCCAACATTTCCTAGAATTTATAAACTCAAGACTCATTCCTCCAAGAAAAGGAAACCAGTCTGGTGGACCCCTGCCATAAACAAGCTATACAATAGAAGGAGGAAACTAGTACAGAAAAGAGTAAAATCCCAAGAAGGGAAGACATCGCTGATCAGTATCAGCAAGAAACTACGATCCTTCATAAAATCATCCAAGGTGAGCTTTGAAAGAAAAATTGCCAAGAACTCCAAAGATAACCACAAGGCATTCTTTAGCTATGTCAAGAATCTAAGTGACAATGCTCAGATCTGCTTGGAGTTATTGCAGAATGGCACAAAATACACTGAACCAACCAATACTGCCACCATCCTGGCAGACAGGTTCAGTGCAAACTTCACCCCCCTCTCACCACCAAAAGGGCCCATAACCATACCAGAAGAATGTATAGCCCCACAAACACTCAGGTTATAACACCCCTCTCCAAAGCCAAAAACACAGCATCAATGGGACCAGACAGTGTCCCAAGCTGCCATCCTACATGAGTTCAAAGATGAACTAACCCCTCACCAAAACACACTGTTCAAACTCAGCCTCTCCACAGGCTACATACCCATAGAGTGGTGCACAGCAACAGTTATTCCAATCCACAAAGGTGGAGCCACAACAGACCCCGGGAACTATTGTCCTATAAGCCTCACTAGCTTGGTCTGCAAGGCAATGGAGTGCATCATCATGGAACTCATTAACAGAGACATTCGGAACCTCCAAACACTGGACCCTACCCAGTTCGGCTTTGTTAAAGGCAGATCATGCCTCCTAAATCTAGTGGACATCTTTGAGACAGTTACCAAGGTTATAGATGAGGGAAAGATGGTACACACAGCCTACATAGACCTTGCAAAGCCTCTGGTATTATAGACAAGCTCACCAGCCTGAACATAAACCGCTACATCACAAGATGGGTTGCCAACTGTCTCACGGACAAAACCCACATGGTTGAGTTGCAGGAGCTAGGTCCAACTCCAAACCGGTTACAAGTGGCATTCCCCAGGGCTCAGTCCTAGGACCCCTCCTGTTTGGCATATACTTCTCAGAGATACTGGAAAGCACAGGAGGACTATGGCTGACCAAGTTCACAGATGACTGCAAACTAGGGGCTATAATTGACTCTCTGTCTGACACCGACATCCTTCAAAAGGGTCTCACTGAGATGAATACCTGGTGTCAAAATCATGGCCTCAAGCTAAATGCCAAAAAGTGCATAGTCATCCACTTTGGAAAAAAACAAAGTACCCACAAGCTACCACATAGGTGGCAGTCCCCTAAATATGGAAAACGTAATAAGGGATCTGGGGACCCAAGTAGATAGCAATCTGTCCTTTGATAATCACATTGCCAAAGTGGTTAGAAAATCCTTCTGTTTGGCCCACTTAATCACAAAAGGGTTTGCATCCAGATCAAAAGAGGTCATTGTGCCCCTCTACTCATCACTCATCAGACCCATCATAGAGTACAACACTCCATTTGGGATGTACCTTACAAGATACCTGCAACAGCTGGAAAGGCCACAGAAGTACCTCACCAAGAGGATTACTGGCCTCAAACAGATGCCCTATGCAGCTCGACTGAAGAAACTCCAGCTGTACTCGGTTGCATACCACCTACTCAGAGGTGATTTCTGCCTGACATACAAGGCCATTTCCATGCCCACCCACGGTGGTGGTGCTGCGGTAGCTTTGTCGCCTCACAGTAAGCTGCTGTCCGGTTCGATTCTCAGCTAGAGCGTTTTCTGCATGGAGACATGCGTGAATGGGTGTATCTTCTTTGAAGGTTGTGCATCAGGGCTAGTAACTCGGCACGTAAAAATCAACTACCAATCATTAGCGGACCGGAGTGGTGACCCCTATCCGGGAAAAGCCAAAAGACACAAACATACAAGGCCATGTCCAACCCAGAATTGATGGACATGCTCCACCTAAAGAAAACCTTATCCCCTCGAGCCACACCCTCTAGGGATCTAAACCTCACCACAACAATAAATAGGATGTGCTAGAGGGATAGATTCCTGACCCAGAGACTTCCCATGCTTTGGAACAAGATTCCAATCTACATTAGGCAGAGCTCCTCGCTAACACTCTTCAAGAGAAACCTTGACGAGTGGATGGGAAACAGAAAGTTTACCCCGGAGATCACTTCAGTGCTGGACAGAGGCACAGGGAACTAATCTAAGGGGGCGGCAAAAGCCAACACATTCTGGCTAGGCTTATAAATGCCTTTGGGCAGATAGCCTAGTACCTACCTATGAACCTATAAACCTATAAAAGTATTTATGTTGCTATTGTAACTCTCCTTTTACTGCATCCAGCCTACTGTCATAGGTTAAGGTAAGTTTTATACAAAGCTCACACATTTCATTTTTTATTCTGTCAGTGTAGACTCCTTTCTGTGGCTGTATTCCAAAAGTTTTGGAATTCATGGGGAACACCAGCACAGAGTCTACACTGTTGCTTTATAGCTTGTTGAATAGAACACCAGCACAGAGTCTACACTGTTGCTTTATAGCTTGTTGAATAGCTCCAGTGTGTTGCCATGGCGGATTAGCATGCACTTCAGCTGCTTATGCAGTAATTGGCATGCCACAGTGTTTACCTTGTTTGCACAAGGTGCATATCACTAGACAGCGCTTACTGAATTTAAAAGTTTCTGCACCCGTGTGTGAATCTTGCTGCTGTGGGCACTCAGTGGAAAACCACTTTGTAGGCTTTCCAAATAAACCAAAAGCAGAAATAAGCCAGCAACCACAAAAATATCCAGCGGTAACAGGACCCAGAGTCAGAAAAAATATTATTGAAATCACAACGTTTAATATGAAAAAAAAAAACAAAAAATCACAAATAATCCCAAGCGCTTTCGCCCGGTCACTACCAGGCTTTTTCAAGGAATAAATTCTTACATAGCCATGCTTTCAAAATAAATACTAAATTGTAAGGTCACATGACTTGTGATTAATCATTGAAAACACAGTTAGCATTATTAATTAAAATATCAAATTGATGTGATTCGCGAATAACATCCAATATGTAACAATTAATAACATATTTAAAAGTAAAAACTGTCATACCAAAAACAGCAAAATAATTTGATGACTATTAAAATAATTCCTTATGAATTTACCAAAAAATGTGTAAATATGCTAACCTTATAAATTTTTTTTTGTACAAAGAAAATCTGCAGTAATAATTTTAAACCTCATAAAATCATAAAATACAATAAAATTCGTAAAATACAAATGTATATTTAAATTCAAAACACCACCAACCCATCAATTATAACCTGGCTTTCCTTAATTTTAAAACGCTCCCAATATTTATACTTTCATTTAACCCCGGGGGTCTGACCGAATGTAACCTAAGCTGCCAATAAAGCTCTCGGTATTCCAATCAGGTCTCCCAGCTACCACCCCTTAGTTCAGGTGTAACTTGCTCCAAAACCGTGAATCTTAAATTCATGTTATGGCAGGTTTGGAGATGTTTATAAAAAGCATTACTTTCTTTACATTTGGCGACATCGTAAAAGTGCTCATAAACTCTTCTTCTCAAAGGTCTCTCCATTTTCCCAACATAAAAACTATGGCAGTATATACAAATACCCAGATATACCACCCCCTTTGTTCCACAATTAAAATATTGAGTGGATCTGAATGTAAATTTCCTACCGGGGAGGTAAATTGTGCCCTGGTTTATCATAGCACTACACTGCTTACAGCTGCCACACTTATAAGTGCCTAACTTTGATTTATTCGAACATAATTTCGAACTTTGTTTCCTTTCAAAAAGTTCTTTTAAATTAGTACCTCTTTTTCTTATAAAACGGGGACCTTTAGTTACCACTTGTTTCAAATCTTCATGCATAGAGAGTATGACTTTGTAGGCTTTATTGAATCCACAGAATAGGCTTTATTGAATCCACAGAATATTTCTTTCATAACAAATCCTTTTTTGCCAAAAGCTGTTTCTGCTTTCTGTTTGAATAAATTTCTGCAGCTTCTAGTTTTCTTTTCAAAACAGGAAAAAAAGGTGAAAGAATTTTGAATATGATGGACGGTAGTATTCAGCCAAATTGAAAGGTGTCAACATGTAGACAATCTATCCAATTGTTTGGTTAACTATTGAGTGCAAAACAAATCAACCTAGTTACTAAGCAAATATGTACTTATTAAACACTTGGGGATCTGCAATGCCTTTTGCTATGTACGGAATCTGCAATGCCTTTTGTTAAGTATAAGGAGGTATTCTATAAGGTAATCAGGCTTCATTCCACTGGGGCAATGGCCACTAAAGCTGTTTTCTTTGGGAATGCATCTACTAAGCAGGCTACTAACTGAAGTTTTGTCCACATACTTACCAATTATGCATTTTGTCTGGTCCTCGTGTGGCTTGTACCAGTATCATCAGCCTCTGTTACAACTTTGGTTTGTGCAGGCATCCAGAAGGAAGCTGATAGTACAACTGTGAAAGGTATTCACCATCCTTGAGTATCTGTGGATCATCTATATGTCTGCATTAATATGAGCATTCTCCCACCTTCCCCATGATGCTGATAATAAGAATATTCTCGTTTGTATTTCTGTACACATACATAAGAAAAGGTTACAGTATTTCCTTCTTCTCCCTTATTGTGATGGCATATGGTAGAGAATTGATATGAGCATGTCGGATTTTTATTTCCCATTCTGCTGGTACAAAAACGTTCATTTACTTGATTGTTTAACTGTGTCATTCCTTCTCATTTCTAGTTAACATTTATTGTGTAGAATGAATACGTCAGAATGAGTAAGTCAGGTTCTGTGAACTCATTTAACAGTTTTACCATTTTTATGAGTTGGAGTATGTCATTTTTATGAGTATGAGTTAGTGTAGGTCAGGTTTACTCTTGCTCTTTGCAGCCAAATAAATCTGGTTTCAAATGTCCTTTCAGTTTGTTTCTAAGTTCTGGTTAAGGATAGTTGTAAACTCTCATCCTAGGGGTGAGAGAGGTTAAACTGCTTAAGAATTCTAGCTGAAGGGGCTTGTATGGCAAGTTAATACCAAATAATAAGAACTAAAGTGACAAACATCTACTGTTATGGTAAATTCCTCAAAAACTATACTTTTTCAAAATGATAAAACAGAGAAAAGTTATAGCAAAAATCAAGTCAGAGAATAAGCATTGTACAAGTAATTCCATAATGAGAGCCTGGTAAAAAGCAAGTGCATTGTTTCATGTTTAACAATCTCAGCTGCCATGAGACAGACATAAAAAGAAATATCAGCAATGTTTGTTGAAACATCCACCTTTTGTTGTCTAACAGCCTACAATATTCAGAAATGACAAGACCTACAACAGACTTGCTGTTCACTAAATATTTTGTCAAAAAGAGGAATGAGTTTTGCAGATGGTGTGGTTAAAGATATGGTCGCATATGCTGTCAATCCCTATGGTGCCTAGATGGTAAGTGCGTAAGATGTGACTGTGGATGGAGCTAACCTCCATGTGATCTGTACTTATGCTAAACTGTCTTGAAGCACCTAGCGCATTAGCATTTAAACATATACTCCATATTCTACATTCCCTTTTTCAGTTGGCATTTTGAAGACCTTTTCTGGAACAGGTTCACCATCCATGTGAAGCAGAGCCCCCCAACCCAATTCAGGTGTACCCTGAATAACTGGATGGTAAACCAGGAATTCACCCTTGGTTTGGCACCTTTGTCTCTAATGGACACAGCCTGTCAATGGTTCATCTCCCAAACCCTGCTTGTCAATGTTTCATCCTCCAAGACCCAGCTTACACCACCAAGGACACCAGAACTTGTCAAAGATTTGAGATGCACATCTAGGCTGAAAAAGGGCCATTGGTCATTAGCTTAATGTACAATTATGAACCCATGAACCTAAGATATGCACTGCATATCCTACAACCCCAGACTTGTTCATAGCTTAGTAGCCCACCCATATTTGGAGAAGAGAGACCAATGCATACTTTGTAAAAGAAATAGAAAAGACGAAAATGGATGTGTTATAAAAGGAAATGGAAGACTGCTTCCTCATAGAGCAAGATCATTTTTTTCATGAAGGAAAGGTCCTTCTTTACAAATGTAGATAAATTCTTTGAGCAAGTAACTCTTGGCACAGATGAATGCCTGACAGTTAGCTCAGCATATTTGTATCTAGCAAAAGCATTTCACATGATCCCACAATATAGATATACTGGATACACAAACACAGCTCAGAATTACTATTTCACAATTAACTGCATCAAAAAGCTTCTATTTAATATAAAACTAAAAGATAGCATTGATGGAATATTCTCAGACATAGTACATACTGCCAGTGGAGCACAACAGGGCTTAAAGCTGGTCCTTCACTGTTTAATATCTTACTTTTCAGACATACAAACGAGTTACCACTAGTAGCCGGCTGAGTATACAGAGCAGTACAAGATGGAAAGTATTGCCTCCTTTACTGCAGGCATAGTGGTTTTATAGGGGTATCTAGACACTGTACACTTACTTTGGCTACTTAACAATTTCTTTTTCAAGATAAGGAAGTGTAACATCATGTACTTTGGAAAAAAAAGTATGAATTTTGATTATAAAACCGATGTTCATATTTTCAGAACAGGTGGTCCCATAAGGGTCCTAGAAATGTTTGCAGATAAATGTTGTACCTTCGATCAGAATATCTGCACATTTGGACATCTCATTTATTACTAAAGGGAATCACTGCAGGACCAACAGAAATTGTGTTGCCATGTTCAACATTGATCATATTTGCCTAACAAAACAAATTGTACAACTAGAGAATATTAAATGATTTGTCAAAAAGAAGATAGTGAAGCTACAGATTTAGACTGCAAGGGTAGGCTTAAGAGACTCACTACTGTACTCATTGTTATACAGGTGCCTGAGGGGTGATCTGTGTCATTTCTTCACTGTTGCGGTTCCTTTCCCCTACAGTATTTATGTCAGCCATTACTTTGTTAAACGCCTTAGCTCTCTCTGCCTGCTTTGGCCTCTCTTTTCCAAAAAGTGCTTCCTATCTGTTCTCGGTGCATTGAGGAGGATGTGGTTTTCCTCTGGACTTAAGGTGTCTCTCCTGTGTCGTGCTGCCTGCAGCTGCAACATTTTGTAATTGACAAGTACATGTTAGCAAAGACACCTTCATCGTGTATGTATTTTCAATCAGTTCTGGGTCATGTACTTCATTCAGTAGTTTAAAAGTAGCAGAAGCACAGTGAAGCATTACTTATGACTTCTGGGCTTGTCTTTCCTTTGCACTTCTGTCTGTGTTATGCATTCATATACAGCAGTACATGTGAGACTGTGTGTAGTAAAATGTAGGGCTGTAAGCGTTTACTATAAGGTCCTGTTAGAGTGATTACTAATTAATTTGTCATGTACTTCATTCTTAGTTACTGGTAGGGTTGCCTGAGGTTTGGTCCTAGACATTCCTATTGCCAGAGACCAGAGTCTGTAGCAAGCTACTGTATAGTACATGTATTAGTAATGTAAGCCACTGTACACATGTACTAGTAATGTAAGCCTGTACACATGTACTAGTAATATAACCCACTATACACATGTAATAGTAATATAACCCACTGTACACATGTAACATGCTATACACATGTAATAGTAATGTGTACACATGTACTAGTAATGTAACCCACTATACACATGTAATAGTAATCTAAGCTACTGTTCACATATACTAGTAATGTAAGCCAATGTACACATGTACTAGTAATGTAACCCTGTACACATGTAATAGTAATATAACCCACTGTACACATGTAATGTAACATGCTATACACATGTAATAGTAATGTGAATACATGTACTAGTAATGTAACCCACTATACACATGTAATAGTAATCTAAGCTACTGTTCACATATACTAATAATGTAAGCCAATGTACACATGTACTAGTAATGTAACCCTGTACACATGTAATAGTAATGTAACCCACTATACACATGTAATAGTAATATAAGCCACCGTACACATGTACTAGTAATGTAAGCCACTGTAGACATGGAATAGTAATGTAAGCCACTGTACACATGTGCTAGTAATATACACAACACTAAATATGGTATATTACACATCCCAAATCTAGGGAGCAAGCAGAAGCATGCAAGTATTGCAGTACATGGTGCCTTACCATTAAATCAGAGGCTAATCCTGAAGAAGTCACACTAAAATCTACTAACTGTTTTTTTTAAATAATTTTACACCTTCTCTAAGATGTGTAAACCCTTTCAGTTAATTTGCACTTTTTCTTGACTTGTGCATAAATAAGCCACCCAGTGGTATTTAAAATTGGTGGACTATAAAAGACTGGTGAAAGTTTGGTCAGATGTACAAAGTTCGTATGCAGCTGAAGCTTGGCCAGACTATGCTCTATGAACTGCATTGAATCACACATGCATAAGTGTTATTATTGGTATAGCCGCCTTCAATTTGCTGTGGACATGCTGCACTTCACACAATCATGTGTGAACCTACAGTGCAAGCCCCAGCTTAAATGCATAATGCTGGTGCATATGCATTTAGTCTATGCATTCGTAACCCTTTCTGTGCCCAGCCCATATGCACAGAGTATGTAAGGGACTAGGCAGTGTGATGTTACACTCTGGTAGTCTCAGCTTCATATCTCTACATTTCATTCTGAATATGGACCTTATGGCAATGCAATCCATCAAAGCTCAGGGTTGAGCCCCAAGCTAGTCTCTGAAAGAGACCAGTATCCTTCTGTACCAGCTGTAGAAGTCATACCTGTTGAAGCTGAATCAGGCTACTTCCAAGGGAGCCTGGAAAAAACTGACAAATGGCAGGAACTCAGTAATCAGTTCATGTTGGTATCAAGGATCCCCTGCTCAGGTGATTGTTGTCATTACATGTATGTCAACTTGCAGAGGTGGAGGAAGGAGCAGATGGCTGAGTGGGTGCCAGAGGTGCAGAACTGAAAGCCATAATTAGTTTTGTAGTACATAATCCATTCCAGAGTTCAATAGAAAGTAATCCATTTCTTATATATTAATGAGAGTACAGTGCAATAATTACATTCAGGAACTGGACACCATACCCTTAGATATAAGCTGTGCAATGAAAATTACTTCCTTACAATAATGTGCACAGGGCAGTTTGTTGTCCACATAGATTCCCAGATTCATGACCACCTTTCAGGGGTGTGTTGTCAACATGATAGTTACAAATGAAGTCATGATTGCTGAAGGATAGAATAATACATTTATTGGCATTTAGTTTTAATCCATGGTTTTGACACCAGCTATCTGTTTGGGAAAGGATCCGTTGGAGTATTTTGGTGTTCTCTGGTGAGTTTTTGATGGCACTGAGTTTACAGGCATCTGCAGACTTGGTCAGCTATAAACCTTTAACATTAGCTTTGACCTAAGAGGAATAGACCAAGGACTGATCCCTAGGGTACACTGCTAGGTAGGTATTTTGGATTAGGTAGACCTACCCATCCTGATTTCCCAAGTTCTATTTGTGATCCATTTTACTGACCAGTGAGTTGCATAGGGATTTGCATTTAACTGGGAGAGTTTATCTACAATACCCAAGTCTGCAATGGTGTGAAATGCTTCTCTGAGGTTTAGATACACAAATGTCTACTGATTTGCTCTCATCAATTGAGTTAGTAACCTTCTTAAGTAAGTCAAACAGATCAGGCAGGCAGGATCTGCACCTGACAAATCCAAACTTGCTTGGCTCAATGGTTTGTAGATTACCTATGTCCTTATTTATTGATTCCATAATGATCTTTCCAGTACTCAGCATGGTTTCCGACCAAACCATAGCACCACCACTGCCTTACTCTCCTTTACTAACACTATCCTTCAGCATAAAAACAATGGCTATCTCTCCTCTGCTACTTTCCTAGACCTATCTAAAGCATTTGACATGGTCCCACACAAACAACTTATCTCTGTCCTCAATAACCTATCCTTCTCACAATTGGTCACCAACTGGTTTCAGAGTTACCTGTCTGACCGCCAACAAGCCATTGTATGGCACAATGACATATCTCCCCAACTACCTGTCTCCATAGGGGTTCCCCAAGGATCCATCCTTGGACCCCTACTCTTCTCTGTTTACACCAATAATCTAGCCTCTGCCACCAAACATGGCATGCTCATACAATACGCAGATGACTCGACCATCATCTGCTCAGACCCAGTCCCTACCAAAACTGCAAAAAGTCACACAGGAAGCCTTTTCCTCTGTTGAAACATGGTTATCCGATGCCCGATTAATACTCAACCCAAACAAAACTAAACTACTCATCTTCCAACCCACCAAACATACTCAAAACAACTCTCACTTTAACATCATGGCAAAAGACAACACCACTATATACCCAACTGAACACACCAAATTGCTAGGAGTGGAAATAGACAATAAACTAAAATTTGACATTCACATATCCATGACCATAAAAAAGTCCACAAAAACTAGGAGCGTTATACAGAAATAAGCAATTTCTCACCAAAGCAGCAAAGATTTCAATAGCAAATTCCCACCTTATCTCCACCCTACTTTATGCCTCTCCAATATATACCAACCTAAGGCAATGTGATCTAAACAAGCTAGAGACCTGCTACAACAAAATCGCCAAATTCGCCACAAGGGCATCCTACTGTAGTCACCACTGTCTCTCACTTGCTGAACTGGGCTGGCTTGAACTCCCTCACCTCCTTCAGTGGTATCAACTCTCACTCGCCCACAAACTAGTAAACCATCCACTAAATATCCCATCCCTCCAGAATCTACTCCAACCCTATCCACCACCAGACCACTAAGATCCAGCAGAAAAAATCACTTGCAGATCACTAAAGGCAATAACTCTGCTGGTGAAGCACTGTTCTCTTGCACCATAGCCAAATTATGGAACTCACTCCCACCCACAATTACCTCCATACCATCATGCACCCACTTCAAAACTTTACTAAAAGTGCAACTAAAAACATGCTGGCTATGCCCTTGCAACTCCCACTCTAATATCATCCACCCCATCCAACCACTACCTTTCTTTCCACTCCACTAACTACCTAGATTATAGCAAGCTCAGATGCTCATAAGCCAGTACTTATTATACAGCACAAACTTCTTCTTCTTGTAACATTTGTTAATGTCTGGTATGCACTTCACAGATAAAGATTCTAGTTGTCTACTGATGTACTATGTTCTTCATCTGTAAATATGTTGTAAGTAATTGCTATGTAAATTGTTAATCACTATGTAATCCAATGTAAATACTGTCTGTTTATTTTAACTGTGGAGCTTTTCTCCCTGGGCCTCCGCTGAAAATGGACCTACGTCCAGTCGGACACTCCCGGTCAACAAATTTAAATAAATAAATAAATAAATCTTTTTCATAGCCTTGCAGATAAGGTTGGTTGGTAATGCTTATGGGTCTGTAATTACTCAAGTTCATTGATGCCCACCTTTGTGCAAGAGGATGGTTGTTGTTGCCATCAATTCATTTAGCACAAAGCCTATTTGTAGGATGATACTGATTAGTCTGACAAGTTAGAATTTATTTTAAAATGTATTTCCAATATGATGCACTAGCAAAGGTCACTGTAGCATCCTTCACTGAGACCTTAAGCAGAGTTCATCCCTGACCCTGTTCAAACAAAACCTTGATCATTAGATAGGAAATTCACCCCTAATCCGGCCCCCATGTCTCGGATGGACAGAGGTCAACTGTAAGTAAATTACTGTTAGACTGTAAGTAAATTACTCCCCAACTAACATAACCCCTACATAACCCTTAGCTACCTCCTTACTAACATGCCCCACCATATAGGCATCTAAGGTATGTTGGGACAAAATCAACTGGGGTTACACAGCTAGGCTTATAAAGACCCTGGTGATCATTAGCTTAGTATAAACCTATGAACCAATGTGAGCTGCTTTTGATTATGTATTAGGGATTTCCAGAACTTTCTGCAAATGCTACACCCATCGATGTGAGTGTGAGGGGGAGAGGGGGTGTAGAAACATATTGAGCTGCATTAATGCAAGCTGTAATGCTTTAGGCGCTGACTAATAACATAATATAATAATGATGACATCATTACAATGTTATGTATGTAGTTACAGTGCTAAAGACATATACCAAAAGCTCAACATTAATGGCAATAATTCACTGTAGCTTAGACTAGAAACTTGAAATTTGTTTGCAGCCGACAAACTTTTCACCAGTAGACAAAACCAATACATAAGCCCTGATTCTCCCAGCAAAGCTATTAGGTGCCACTGAATGTATCAACTGAGAAATGTTCAGTACTGTCTGTGATGATTTATTTTGAGTTGCGCAGCATTCCCTCATTGCACGAATGACATACAGAAGTTTATACTTTTTTGCAGGATGGATACATTATCAGCTTACAGACATAAGTTTAACACAGCTGTGAAGATAGGTGAAGGCTGCCAGCCTAGCCAGACAGAATCTTGTAGATAATTCTGTCATTTGTAAATATTAATATTAGCCACAGGGTTGTTCTCTTAAATGGGAAAAAATGGTGTTAAATGTGGAACTGCAAAAATGTAACAACAGTGCACTCTGCTGTAACAAAGCTGATAAGTCAATTCTTTGATATCAAAACTTGGAGCCAATATGTCTGGATGAAGGAATTCTGCCTATTGTTTTGAGACCAGAGTTAATTGCTAGAATTTGCATGTATAATTTTTTTATTGTTCTGGTTCCTGACCAGCTGCAAGATCAAAGGGGCTATTAACCTCTGAGAGTCTGTTAGCCTGGGAACCAGAAAGAAATGGTGTAATCTGAAATGAATCAGTGGTACTGTGTTATCAATTTAAGGAGAGAAAGAATGGGAGCATCAGAGCATTTGTCTTCAGAACATCCAACATCTCCAGCACTGCCTGTGTTTATATGTAATTAAGATTTTAGAACTGTGTTTTCTCTTAGATATAGCATAGTATTTTAAGCATTTTCCTGTGATCTCTGAACTCTTAACTAGCACTGTGTAGTAAGAAGTATTGTATTGTGTTTTTTATTTATTATTAAATATTTTTAAACCTTTCAACTGTGGCTGTTTTATGTAGAGATAATTTAAGCTCTAAGAGTACATTGCACATATATAGTGATACTGTACCAAGTCACTCCAAATAAGTCTTGACTGTTAGGTTTCACTTACCATTTGGATAATAATATTGCACAGTAATAATTGGCCACCCTTTCATAAGGGCATTTGAGTAGCTGATAAATATTAGCTGGGTGGTGGCAGTGATTTCTACTGTATAGTCTGGGTAAAAGGGGCACAGCTGGAGAACCTGTGCCTGCCTTCCCCAGGAGTGTCTGTGTGGTTGAATAAACTCTTATCTCAAAGTGTGTGTGTGTCAGCTACTTGGGCAGAGACACGAAGCACTGGTTGGACAGAGAGGGTGCTGGAGGTCTTAGCTTGCCCACTAGGCTGAGATCTGGACCCTATAGCTGTGTCAGTGGGGAGTCTTATTGGGGACCTGGAGAGAAAGGGAGAAACCAGCCCCAGACTTAGTATGATCTCTGTGTGCCCTTAAGGGAAATTGTACTTTACTGTGTGTGTATTTATTATCCTTTTCCCTGTATGGACACCCCTCACTGGTGTTAGTGGTGAGGTTGAGGCTCCTTGATTGCTGGGCCAGTACACAGATGTCACAACAGCTATTTCCTTATGGCCCTGTCTGCATACGCTTACAGAGTAACATACTGCATTTCCAAACAAAGAAGGAAGTGCATGGTAAAATAAGGATGTTGTGGGTATAGGTACTGGCATACCTTAAGATGTATTAGCAAACCTAGTAGAAATAGGTAGTACTGCAATCCTTTGAGGCACAATGCACACACATTCACGCTCAGCAACTCACTCTCTTTGCCTCCTATTTTTCTGATATCTCTTGAGCTCTAGAGGAAGTGGCATATAATAGGGATCAATTTCAGATGAGTGTCCTGGTTGGTGTCATGACCCCATCAGTATGGGATTACTCAATGAAAGGAAATAATCAATGTGTATATATGAAAATAAAATTATATTGTGTGATTACATAACAGATTTAAACTCATGCTGTCATACTTACATCTCTAAGTGGTCTTTAAATGTATTCATCTCTAAACAGTCAGTAAATATATTCATTGACATTTATGTGACTTTTTCAACTGTCAAGCCACCATAATTACAGTATCACTAAGCAATCAATAAATATATTTATTGAGATTTATGTGACGTTATTATAATAAATCTTTCAAGTGGAAGGGAATTAGTAAGCCAGTAATGAATATTTTGGAAATGGAAGTGTAACTGACTCTGAAGCAGCAGTTATCAGTATTTAACTGCAGGTGGCTTATGGCATATCACTGCACAAATTTATATAGTTATTCAGTCATATTACAGTAAATGCAGTAATGCCAACAAAGCAGACCTGAAACTCAACTAGTAATTGCCAGGATTCACTCATTGCTTTACTAATTGCAAGATATATAATTGATTAGTGACAGTTTCATACTCAGGAATACAATTCTACTTCTCTCATTTTAGTGTCACTGAAATAAAAGCATTTACTATTTAGTACTTATGAGTCATTTTGCTGTTTCCATCTCTCTCTCTCTCTCTCTCTCTCTCTGTACATTTTTTTTCTTTCTCTCTGTTTTATGTTTTGTCTTCTGCAGTCTAGAATTGCCAAGGTTACCTTTACTGCCAGCCTTCCATGTGAGAAAAAAATCACTACCTCCCTCGTCTGACCAGGGACTGCTTCACAGGGTGAAGGAAGTGGCTCCAGCCCTGTGGGCACCCGGTGCATGGTAGCTTGTCAATCTTCGACCATGGAGTTCAGGATCTGGTAGGGGCTGAGGGTTGAAGAGAGGCATTGGTGTCCATATAATTTCTCTTCCAGTGGATAGAAAATTCAGTGTCTCAGTCAGTTCTAACCATTGAGCTACCAGATGCCTCAGTCCTCACACATTGGGGTCGCCCCATTCAGGTCCATCAGGGCAGGGAGATATTTTAGGCCCTCTGGACAGAGAGAATATTGACTCTTGACCATCTTCAACTTCCTTTTTGTCTTTGTCTGTCATTTCTATGTGTTGTCTCCCCCTTCCACTGTCAACCCACTATAGTGTTCCTGTCTGTCTTTTCAGTGCTTATATTTAATGTCATAAAAAGAAAAAAAGTTAACTCTTCCCTAACCTTCTTTCTGACAGAGTCTGCCCTTGTTCTTTGCCCAGCTTCCCTTATTAAAAACCAGTACCAAGAACATAATATCCATCCTGTCCCACATCCTCCTGCACAACCCTTTTAATGTGTTCCTGTTGTGCTTCCCTTGTCTGCTCTCTCCTCTGTTTTTGACTGTCCTATCTTTTCCTACCTAATAAACATCTTATCAAAGTGTCCATATAAGCACACCTTGCCAATACACAGTCCTCCCTAAAAACAAGGTTGCCAAGTTTGCAACCAATGCAAAATACTTTTCCTATCACTGCATCTCCTTATACTTGCTTAACAGGCTCGAACTTCCACATTACCTAACCAACGTACAACTAATCACAGCACACTAAATCATTTACAAATCACTAGACTGCCCTGCCCTTTCTTCCATTTTAACTCACTATCACCCAAATAGACCACTCAGATCTGAAATTCAACTTCTCCTGCAAGTAAACAAACCAAAACTCCCAGCTGACCACATGCTGCATTCTTTCTCTATTGCCAAACTATGGAATGCTCTCCCAATAGCTATCAGGACCTCCACTAATATCTTCTCCTTCAAAAAATCTCTGCGGCAGCACCTCTCTGCTCTATGGCAATTCAGATGCCTCAGTTCTCATCCCTCCATAACTTGATTCCCCATACCTTAAGTCATATCACCCTTATTTACATCTTTACCCCTTCTAATCTTTCATTTACTACTAATTTACATATTCACCCCTTCGAATCTTTCTTTTACTCCTTATTAAAACATGTATAAGATATCTATCTATGCCTAACTATCAGGCACTAATTCAATACAAGCACTATTGTTCTGGCTGATAATCCTAGAGCACCTTGAAAAGCAAAGAAATAGGACTGTTTTAATCACTATATGTTCCTTTAAATGTATAGTAATATGATTGCTTAAGTTACTATGTATGCCTTAAACTGTAATACTGTGTACAAACTGTAAGTTACATGGGTCTTATTATGTTTTTGTATAATACTGCTTGTGTCTACTTACTGCTTTGAATATTATGTATTGTTATGAAAGCTGCCTTGTGGACTTTTCTCCCCAGGCCTCCATTGAAAATGGGCTCTTTTGGCCCAGTGGACTTTCCTAGTAAACAAATGCCAATAAATAAATAAGTTGTGGGATAGAGTTTCTGAGCCCAGCTCAATTAGGATCTCATGGAAAGTGTTCAAAGATCAGTGCAGCTTTACAGCAGCTATTTCTTGATGAAAATACACAGCAGCATTCAAGACTTTACATCTAGTAGAGTTTTCCACACATAACTGCACTCATTTCCTGTCAGTTTATGCTGATTAAGACATGCAGAAATGTTCTAGATGATCAGTGCTCAGAAGTTTTAAAATCAGTGCCACTTCTTTGCACTTAGCTCATTTAAATGTAGGAGTGCCGGTGTGATTCACACATTCAGTGTAGGTATCTGTGAGATGTGGAACTATAAATATCACCCAGTGTCTACCTAGATTATGGAACAAACTGTTACCAGAGCCAGCTCATGGTCAAATGGGGCCCTTAGAAAGTTAGTGGACTATCCTGCTACAAATCTTTCAACAATCCTCATGAAAGCAAACAAACAAATCTCATCCATAAAACAAATCTCTCCCTCTAAAAAGGAAGAAAGCAAACAAATCTCCCATTCACTTCTGACATGATACAGGGCTGACACTGAAAACAGACTGGATGGTTGCAAATAGAGCAAGGGTGCATTCTCAGTGTGACAGACTGGAAGGTTGTTTTACAGAGTAAGGTCATCAGTATTTTTTTAAGGACATGCCAGGCCCCACAGCCAGCACTGTGCCCTAGGCAGCTGTCCTATGTTGCCTTGTGCTAGATCTGGCCCTGTCTATCACTTTGAGTTATGCATAACTCTGATAACTTTTAACAAATGACTACTTGCTTTTTGTTTTTTGTTTTTTATGAGTTGATAAGAAAAATAAGCATGGTGTTATATCAGCCACTGTTCTGGAATTTATGGACTTGCTGACTGTAATTATATTCACAAATTTTATTTTGAAAGGTAATATTTGGACTTGTATTTTATTACTCAGGTTGTCTTCATTCTGTACTATTTTTCTATAATATATTTTTTGTATTAGAGACTACATTGAAAGCTGATATGAGAGTCTTATGATGTCTGTATTTATAAAGTCCCTCCCAGTTATGGCTAACACTGGCATTTCAGGCCACTCAATTTTAACTGTGATTCTGGATGGGGCTAGTAAATAGCCATATAACTGAAAAAATAGAAGTACAGAGGTCAGGATACCATTCAGTGGACCAACACTGGTTTTACAATACAGACACTTATAGACAGATTCCAACACTTGCTCTTGTTGAAAGTGACTTACTGTGATATGAGAGCTATCTATAAAGCAGGCTTACACCAGAGTAAGTCACTTACACTCAAAGCAAATCTTGTGGAATCAGACCCTTGAAATTTTAGAATAACACAAAGCTTTCATTAGGAGTTAAGCTAAGGGGTCATGTTAGTCCAAAAATCTTGTATAGCTCTATTGTAAAATGCATTCCTTGCTCCAGTAAAATGTATCATAGGAGCTCTGCTCTGATATGGCACTTCTCATTTTGTTATGTTATACACAGAGAAGTGACACCAGGAAAGGGGTACTTAAAATGTAAATTCTAAAAGATTCCAAGCTCAGTTGCTATGTATTCCTCTAGTTTCTGGAATTTTGTAAGGAGCCCTTTTTCTGCAAAATAATTGAGATAATCCCATTTATTATGAAACCTTCTATTGGTGTTTTTTCATGAATCTCCTTTCTCTTCGTGAGCAACATGCAGACTATTCATTAGTCCCTCCTTCTTTTTGCCCAGAGGAAATTGAGGAGAACCTATACGAGTGGAAACTAAAGTATGTGTAGTGTTAAGGATATTAGTTACTAGTAAATTCCAAAGATATACTAGGGGTGTCACAGGCCTCAGCCTCCAGAATATTGAACCAGTGTTTTTCTCCATCTAGTCCATTTTATTTTTCTACAATATCCACCTTTTTCATTTCTTTGTCTTCTTATGAATCTGTGAAAATACTTATCCCCATTGTTGATGGAACTGGCCATCTTAATCTGCTTAGACCTGTATTTATTTCATTGTCTTCACAAATAATTTTTCTTGTAATTCTTTCACTTATCTGTTGCCATCTACTGCGTTTCCTTAAACGTCTAGACATTATATGAGCTCTTCCTTGTTCTATTGCTACCTTTCCTTTATCATTCTTTGTAATAATAATTTTATAGTCTGTAATGAGAACAAAATAAGAACAAACATGATCAACAAGATAATGTAAATAAACTTGGTAAAACAACATGTCTAGCCAAAGTACAGGAGACTAATATGATACTGTCAAAAACAAATAGAAATTAACTCTCAGATATAATCAGCAGTAACAAAGAAGCTCTTTTTTCCAGGTAGAAAATTTAGATTTAAACCTAGATATAATCTTAAAAGCATTTATTTTTTATGTGCAAATAATGAGAAGTAATGATGTTTTTTGACATTATTACACACTGCAATTATAATAATAATCAGCAAATGTTGTAGATAATCTTATTTTAAGTATGGGCTGGATTCATGAACAGCTAATTTCCCCCCTGCTGTCATGTGCATGTTGCGGCATGACACGCACATGATAGTGTTCTATTTGGTATTCATTAAACCAAACAAAGATAAGCAGCAGAGTACACTAATGAAAGCATAAGCAGCTAAATTACATGCTAATTAGCCAATCCAAGATTGTGGAGCTATTCAGGAAGCTATAAAGTAACCGTGTAGAGATGGAGTAGCCCTTTGCCATGAACTCCAAGATTTATTGAAATGCACCCACCATCACACTTAGAAAAAAAACAATGTTAAGGGCTGCTGCTGCTCTCTCGCATGTGTATGTGCAACAGGCTCAGATCTGTGCTGCTGCTGATAGACCTCGGCCATAACCACATCACCACAACAGTCAGGAAATCCTTCTATGTGGCACACCTCATCACTAAGGGCTTTTCATCCAGAAAAAAGGAGGTCATTGCCTCACTGTACTCATCCCTCATTAGACCCATTATAGAGTATAATGCCCCATTTGGTATATACCTCACAAGACATCTGCAATAGCTGGAAAGGCCACAAAAATACCTCACTAAAAGAATCACAGGCCTAAAGCAGATGTCATATGCTGACCATCTAAAAAAACTTCAACTATACTCTGTGGCATATCGTCTACTCAGAGGTGATCTCTGCTTAATATGGGAGGTTGGCATAATGGTTAAGGTATTTACCTTACAAACATAAGGTTCAGGGTTTGATTCTCCCATGGGGTAATTGGCTAGACTGAAAATGGCCCACAAGGGCAGTTAGCCTAGTACTAATCTATGAACCTATCCCTCTATGAACATACAAGGCTATGTCAAACCCTGAGCTGTTGGATATGCTCCACTTAAAGAAATCCCAATCCCTCAGAGCCACATGTTCCAGGGATCTAAACCTTGTCATCACAATGAACAAAACATGCTGGAGGGATAGGTTCCTGACCCAGAGACTCCCCATACTCTGGAATAGACTGCCCATACATGTCAAGCAGAGCGCCTCCTTGGCCCTCTTCAAAAGGAACCTTGATGATTGGATGGGAGATAGGAAATTCTCCCCGGGGATCATGTCAGTCGCCCTGCTAGATAGTGGTCCTGAGAAGCAAATATTGTGGGAAGAAATATCCAGGGAATTGTTATGGCTAGGCTTGTATAGGCCATAGGGCCTATAGCCTAGTACCAACCTATGAACCTATGATTGGTATAATTACAACCACAAGCATTAGTGAAGTGACTCTTCTCTCTGAAGTGTTTGTATCATGCAGAGTACATTTAAAATAAAAAGTGTAATCACCTTGAAAGCTTTGAGAACAACCTTAACAACACTGATATTCTTGTACTAACAGCACTGTCTATATTGTGATTACAATCTGTCTGAAATGCTGTTCAGCTACATTGAAACAAAGATGCAATTAAATGTCAATGACACTGCATTTCTTTAGTTAAGCTGAAAGGATGGGCAGATGCTCAGAAAATAAAGAAAAGAAATAGCTGGCAGTGTTAGTAACCTGACATTAATATTGTGTGGTCTGTTATTAGTGAAAAGTATTTATCAGTAGCACATTGATCTAGACATATTCAAGCAAAAGAGAAAGGAACATTTACTGGCCCTGTGTTAGTGGCAAAGAGGGATAAGAAACACTACAGTGTGTGTTGTTATTGCACTGACTTGAGGGTAAAATACCAGATAGTGTACTGTCTGACAGAGTTAATGCATATTTGCTGAGCATATGATTAGTTGTAACATGCACAGATCTAAGAAACTTCACACTCCTGCCTTTTCATTATTCTCCGATGTTTGTTAATACTGGCAATTGTGCGTGTGTGTGTGTGTGTGTGTGTGTGTGTGTGTGTGTGTGTGTGTGTGTGTGTGTGTGTGTGTGTGTGTGTGTGTGTGTGTGTGCTCCTCATTTGCGTGGGTTTTGTCAATGTGCACAGCTGACTGGCAGCATGTTGATGCAGTAAATGAGAGTCCACTGCCCAAGGTATAAACTGAGAAATTTAATTTTGCATGCCAACAGTAGCGCATTTTATACTGCCACAGGTGTGCAGTAATAGAAGAAATTCTATATCTCACCTAAGTATCACTGCAGCACACAGTGTAAATGAAATTAGTTTAAAGACATAGGAAAGAGGCTGCAAGGTTTGAACTCAGCTTGAAGCCACATGCTGCTGTAATGTTTGCAGCAGATGTGAAAATGCAACTTGTGTTTTGTTGCATGGAATAATCCTTGTTATATATGGTTTTTGCCTGTGTAATGGCATCGTTGCTTAGTAGAGTGCAAAAAGGGCTCACAGCTATAGAAAAGAGTAAACACTTCCATTTCTGTAAAAAAAACAAAGCAGGAGGTAGCAGCCACGGCTATGTAGAATAACAGCTTTATTAGTAAAAGAGGTGAGCGCTTTCGTGGCACCAGCCACTTCATCAGACAATCAAAGAACAGTAAAACACAGCATTTATACCTAGGGTTGCCAACTTTCTTTGTGGTTAAAACTGGACTAGGGTCACGCCCCTCACATTACCCATAACTCCACCCATTCCCACCCCCTCTCCCATCAATGCCCCACCAATTTTGTGACATCACTGTGACATCAGTTGATGGGAACACCCTCTTTTTCTGTTCCAGATGCCTGCTTTCAGCCAATTTCTCCCCAGTTGCCATAAACACTGTTTAAAACTCTCACTGTGCATACTGTCTTCTGCTTTACTTCTACAGTGATTACAGATATTTGGATTTAATTTAAAACATTTATTTCATATTTTATAGCACAAACCCCACTGATACACATTTGCTAAAGAAAGCAATACGGTCTCACAATGAAAACACACTTAGCATTAAAACTACTCTTCTACGATGATTATTTGGATTTTATTTTTTACATTTTAAAGCACAACAATGCACAAACACTGGCAGACATCTGGTAAACAAAGCAATACTGTCTCACAATGAAAAAAACTTGGCAATGGCATTAAAACTTCTCTACCCTTGAAACTCACATTCATTGAAACAGCATTGAAACCCACACCACATCCAAAGAAAATGCATGGCCACGGGTGGATAAAGATTACCTTTGGTTTGTTTGCAAATCATAGGCCCCTTGCACACAAAACAAGAAACATACATGTGCTCTTTTCTTTCATACACCTTCCTGAATTTATTGTTTGAACATTTTTCCAGTAGACTGTACTGTAGGCAATGAAACAAAATGCATGAACCAATAATGACAAAACTGCCCAATTCAGAACATTTCCATCATAAAAGTCTACTTCCACACCCACTCTATAAATAGAAAAAAAATAACCAATGTTGCAGGATTTGCTTGTTAGTTTAGGGGCATATGGATGTATGACAGCCCCCAACACACACACACACACACACACACACACACACACACACACACACACACACACACACACACACACTCACATAAGCCTACCCTACCCCCTAATTAACCCACAACTCCAACATTCCAGACACAAACACACACACGCGTGCGCACCCTCTAACTAACCCCACCCCCCACTGCAATCATCCAGGCAGATGCACATTCACACATAAACTTACACACAAGTAGAAGCATCTCAAACACTACCTGTCTGCTACACCTCCCAGCATTTACCTCTACCACTAAGGTTTAATACATGTTGTTGGCTGTGTTCATTAACATCAGCAGTCATGTTACTTTACAGAGGAAATCATTCTCTAAATCACTTTAAATGCTTTACCAAAAGCACTTCAAGGGACAGCACATGAATAATTAGCATAGACCATTTCCCTGGAATGCTACATTAGCATTTAGCATGACTGTCTGAAGAGTCAGCTCACCATAGGGCTATGAAACAATTTTGTAAGTTATAAAAGTTGCAGTTTTAATTTGAATAATATTTTGAGCTATTATTAGCAACTCAGAACAAGACAAGTATCTAGTAGTGTACATCGTGATACACACTCATATACACACACATGCTTGCTTGCAAATGCACTTGCACGCTCATGGATAAACATAGGCATGCATGCATACAAATGCACATATGTGCCTGTATACATGCACACACGCACAAGCACGTGCACATACAAATACACAATTCTGGTTCTCTTTTCATAGTATTCACATTACAGGCAGAAGAACAGCTAAAACTTTTACTTTTAAAAGTCTGAAAAATTAACTGTCTTGCACAGGAAGTTGTTATCTACCTCCTTTACAATTCCTAATGGGCCAAAACTATAGCAGAACTTACAGGCTGTTAAACTTCAAAATACACTATCTGATATATGACTCGTCTTATCACACACACACTACCTTTGTGCTGGCTTCTGAAATTGCTGCCTTCCCGTAAGTCAAGCTGATGAATTCCCCAAAGTGAAATAATATCCATAATAATCCAAAGTCGGTTAATGCTGGGCTTCTGCTTAAATTCCCACTCGCACTACATGCTGGGCTTCTGCTTCCCGCTCGCACTACCGGAAGTGAGCTCATTCCAACAGGCTGGTAGCCACGAATGTTATGACGTCAGCGCAGCAAAATTTAAAACCAAAAGTCCGGTTTTGATTGAAATTTCTAACCGGACAATTTGTCAGATAACCGGTCAGTCCGGTCAAAAAACAGACACCTGGCAACCCTTTTTATACCACGCTTATCATTGCCATCAACTACCCAATTAATACTTACTATATACCTAGTATAAAAAGTTTTATACCTAGTGTGAAAAATTTTAAAAGCTTAAAATTAAAAACAGCTTCACAATAGAATGCTGTTTCTATTGTCAAGCTGTTTTTAATTTTAATTTTAAGCTTTTCAATTTTTTCACACTAGGTATAAAACTTTTTATACTAGGTATAAGGTTTTAAGGATAATTGGGTAGTTGATGACAATGATAGGCGTGGTATAAATGCTGTGTTTTACTGTTCTTTGATTGTCTGATGAAGTGGCTGGTGCCATGAAAGCGCTCACCTCTTTTACTAATAAAGCTGTTATTCTACATAGTCGTGGCTGCTACCTCCTGCTTTGTTTTTTCCTGTTCATTTCATTGCTGTTGGAGGTAACTCTTGCCAGCACCATTTGGTTTTTACTGCACTTTCATTTCTGTAATCTTCATTAGCGCCGATTTGTCACCGCTGCGCAGTGTTTCTAATGAGTGAGTGATGTGTACATGATGTACACTTGTTTCTGTGGCAGAAGATGTAAATGCAGTGACTTTGGTCTCTTAATAGAGTTGCTCTGGCATTCAAATCCATATAGTGTGAATGGAATGCAGAAATTATTACATGTATTTCATCAGAACTTCATGTTTTTTTTCTGTTTCTTGCCTTGGGTAGTTGCTCACTGCTGAGCAGTGTGGAATCAAGATGGCCTGCTTAAGGAAAAAAGTGAAAATTTTATTTGAGAAGCCTTCTGTATCACAAATAGGCTTTGTGGCAATGCACGGACATCAGCACTGGACAGTACAGAGTGGAGAACATCGATCTGCTGTGTAATTGTTTCTGTGGCACAAGGTGTAAGTGCACTGACTTTAGGCACAGAACAAAGGTGATATAGGGTTCAAATCCTCATGCTCATCTTTACAAATGGGTCAGAATGCAAATTCTAACAACATTTTAATTAGGAAGGTAACACTACATACAACTGGCTATCATAAGTAGGTTTATTGCAAGAAACGTCTCATTAAAGCTTTGATCAATAAATTTTTCTAAGTAGCATATCACATAAATGATTAAGTTATGAAACACAGAACATGTGGGTGTAATTGTTTAAGCAGGATAATTTTGATAATGAATTAAATATGCACTTGCATATCTACGATGGGCAGAAAGCTTAAATTAAAATCATCTTCTGGCTTCACATAGCCAAACTTTGTGTTTATAGCAGCTTGTCTTTTTGGCTTTTCTCGGTTAGGGGTCACCACGTGGAATGCCGGTCCGCTAATGAATGGCAGTTGATTTTTATGGTGCCGAGTTGCCAGCCCGATGCCCAACCTTCGGTGAAGGCACACCCATTCACGCATGTCTTTCAGAGGCTACTCGACCACAGGGAGGACATGCAGACTCCACACAGAAGGCACTCCAGCCGAGAATCGAACAGGAGAACCTCTTGCTGTGAGGCAACACCGCTACCGCTGTACCACCGCGGCTTGCTTTTGTGTTTATAACAGTATGTGTAGTAAAGTGTGTATGTTATCAAACCCCAACCTGTATAAATCAGTAATTCTACCTTTTTCATGGGAATGCAGTTCACAAGTCACACATGTACTGGCCTATCTGAAGTATATTTCCATTCATACTGAATGCAGTATATCTGTATTGAACACACTCTAAAAAGAGCTCTCTTGTAGTACTGACAAATAATCACCTTGATTGAAATGTATGCTTTATTTCTTCCTTAGGTTTGATTCCCACATTGGTCAACTAACTTTTTGCGGTGTGTAATTCCTGAAAGTTATGTACCAAGTCATCCTATTTATTGTACAAAATACCACGGATAACAATCAAAGCCATTGAGCCTGTCAGTGTTGACCTTTTGAAAAAGTGTAACTAGGTTGTGCATCACACATGGCAAATCATACTGTCATATTTCACACCTTCATTGCTGTGTGATAGACTACCTTCCACTTTGTTTCTAAATGCCTCTCTGTAATTTCCATCTAAGAAATGCAGTTGGCATAGTTGTGCATGTTTGCGCTCTATCTGTTAAACGTGAGATTGGAATTTGGCGCCAATTCAGTATTAGAGTTGCTGCTTGACTTCTGCAGTCATGGTTGGAATGGGAGATAAAGGTGTTGAATTTAAAGCACAGAGGTGGGGTGTTGAGGAGTCCAGGATGTTTGTGGCAATCCTTGTATAGCACTACAGCTGTAGGCTGCTGCAGGGGGACTATATTGGCTCTCAGCATAAGACTGAGGCTTAGAACACATTAGCCAAGACTCTTTCCAGTGCAACTGGCATCCCACTCACTGGAGAGAACTGGCCTGAAATGGTCCAAGAAGGGCCTACTTAGCTGATGGGAGGATGGGCTTAGAGCTGCTGACATCCCTTAGTTGTGTAATTATACTGACCCGTCTGTATAAAATGATATAGAATACAGGACCCAGCCAAGACTGGTAGTCAATATGCATTCATGTCTGTTTTTCTCTTCTTCTGTGTTGTACAGCTGCTGAAATCACTGCAGCAAATAGGGAGGCACACTAAGAGAGGTTAACTCGCCAAAAAGTGGCATGGGTTACATATGCATCAGGTCTTACTGTAAGACTAATATACTGTAATTGTATGCAATATGACAGTACTGAAATGTATAGTTATATGTATGATATCATAGCAGTGCAACTGATTAATAGTGCAACAGAGTAAGACCTTCCCCTCATACCTGGAAGTAGCAAAGGTGTTTAGACTTGATAATCATAACTGTTTCTTTTTTGAATTTATATAGTCATGTGATATGCCATGGATCTAATTCTCTCTCTCTTATTAGTTTTACCCCACCCCTTCTCTCTCTTAATTTTTTTATTTTTTTTTTTTTTGTGGGCGGAAGTATTTTATATGCCTTAAAAATATTTTATTGTCATACATTTCTGCTTACAAAAACTGACATGCAGTACAGAGAGGCAGACCAACCACTGTGGATCAGCCCACCATCCCTCCACGTGTTGCAGCACTGACACCCAGCACTTCAGGGTCCCAAGCTGTCAGTGCTGCCTCCATAAACCCTGCCCTAACTGCCTCATATGCATCAGGTAGCTCTGCCCTGGCAGCTGGTGCACTGGTACCCTCCATGAGTAGTATTGATGGAGGTGAAGATTTTTTCACCCACTAAGAGCTGACAGGGCTGGTGGAGAGTGTAATGGAAAGGGTGGCCTCAGTCCTTGAATTGGCCATGTAGAAAAAGTGGTCCGTCATATTACCAAGATGATGCTCTATTGCACACTGATACAGGAAACAGTGATGACAGTTCTGAGGGTGAGGACTAGATTCTCACTGTTCTCAAGCTTGACGTGGGTGTGCCTCCCATGCTCCTTACCTCTCCCCTAGTCATGGTGTTCCCCAACCTTTTGTGTCCATCACCATCCTTGTCTGTCTTGTTTGTCCTGCATGTCTGCACCTGCTTCTTTATCTAACTTTCCCACCCAACCCTCACATTCCTAAGCACCTTCCCCAACATTCCTCTTTCTTTGAAAGAAAATAAAGTAAAAATGGGTACCTGTCCACAAAAAAATAACGACCCATACATAACTCTCCATTTCACCTATGTGTCTTCTTGACACTAGATTTGGTACAATTGGTTATACAACATTGTTCTGTTGTCATCTACCCTTGGTGTGGTGACATTCCAAATTCAGCATATTCTGAATACACTTCTGCATTTATGTTGTGAAGACGTGAATAACGATGCAACTGCAAATGTCTCTGTTCTTTCCCCATGTCCTCCCCGCTGCTTGTCCCACCATTTCACCACTTTCCTATCAATCCTTTTTTCATACATTTAATCTAGTCAAAAAATAGAATCACACACAACACACATAGCGAGAAACGGCCCATAAGAAAACCTTCACTTTTTGCCCTCAGCTTTTGCATGGAGTGTGGCATCACACACCAATGCCAAGTGACAGTGAATGTCTATTCATATCCTATGGAAAAACCTGGTCAATCATTGCCATCACCCAATAGTCCAGTTCTCCTTATGCAAAGGTGCTTAAACAGGCTGTGCTATCAGAATACAGAGTAAAGGAACAGTAAAGGGAATCATCGGCAACAGTTCTTTGGCTATTGGATGTAGCCAAGTGCAATATCCTTTGTACCGTGTTGGCATAAATTTGTTGTCTGAAGATTCATTTTTGACCATAGCATTAAGGGTTCGATTCCAGTTGTATGTCACAGTATTTCTTAAAGTGATGTTGTACTTCTGTGATATGTTTCATGACACATATCTTACTTTTTGTCCAGTTAAGCATTTGCCAACATATCCATGACCATAGGGAAGATTTAGTAAACCACCCTTACTCTACTTATGACTTCATCAGGTTTTGCCTGTCCTACAGCTTTTTGACCCCCATAACCATAGCTTACTGATACAGAACATGACTGATGAATATTGAGGACACACTATAAAGATAAAATCACCCTTTCATATGTATCTGTATGTTTATCTCTATCTTCACCCCTTTGTACTGTTGACTATTGATTAGGCTGATGATGTAAATGTCATGTTAGGGCATTGTCTGTTTGTCTGTCATTACTTTGCTGAAGAATAAAACTTACATCTTCCATTGGCTGAATAGGTTATCACTGTTCCTTCAAATGTATGATTTTTTACATGTATGAAGTAGGATTTCTTTGGTGGGGTGTAGAAATAATAAACAACTTTATTTTTCATTTTGACAACAGTTCAAATCCAACATTAGGTGAAACTCTTACTGCCTGTTTTTATAAGTGTCCTTCCTGTGAATGTGTTGATTATGTATCTAAGCCCCTTCGGTTTGATTGGTTGTAGTCTTCACCATTTGCACAAGGTCTGGCAACAAACTAGTATGTGATGCTAAATAGTGTCATTGCAAAAAGAGGTGAGTGTTTGCCCTACACTGCATTGTATACCCAATTAACTTGGGATTTCCCTTGAAATATGTCTCATATGTAGTAGGTATAAAGTATTATTTCAGTAGCTATTATTTGCACAATTTCGCAAAGCAACATATTTATAATAGACATTCCTAGGTATTCTTAACGTCATTATAAAAATTATTATGCTAGTCACCTTCTGATTCTCTTTGTAAGATGACCTGTATACTAGAGGTGAACCTTTTTCTTCACTAAGTACTGTGCAGAGTGCTGATGGTCATTCATCATTACTAAGTCTGTTTGTGCTGTAGAAGGCAAACCAAATCAAGGTTTTTCTCTTTTTCTTTCAACAGAGAAAAAGGTGTAATACAACACCTGAAGCATATGTATACAACATGTTGTATTGCAGCACTGGCATTTACAAATGATATAGAATCACATACAGCCTAGACACACATCAATCATTATTTTGTATCCCTCCTGCTTTGGAGCATTAAGTATTTCTAGGTATTGACAGTCAACATTGCCCATGCATGAGCACATACCATTGCTAATGTCTGCACCATTCATTAAGGTTTGCGTCTCATCATCATAACCTGATGATCTATGAATGATTCATTGTCCATTCTGTCTTTCACAACCATGTGTATCTCATCTACACAAGAGAGATAGGTACGTATCATCCCCAATTCTGCAATAGACATTAATGACCACATTGCTGACGTAAGTCAGCAGTATGTATATATTATTGATCATAACACTGCACTTACTCCATTATATCAACAAATACAGATTTGTACAAAACCTTCATTATCACAATATCTTCTCTGACACAGAATGAGAAGCTAATCCTATCTACACTGAACTGTCACAATGCAAAAGTCATACTTCTGTGGTGATGCTTATGTTAGGTACTGTGTCCACTAGATTCTGTCAATAGATATGCAGGGTGTTGTAATCTTACAGCAGTCAACTTGTGTGTGTATCAAGTCATGTAAATATGCTAGCCTCAATAAAGTAGTAGCCTGGAAATAATTTTATACTGCTGATGAGTCCACATCAGTGTCAGATCTCTCTTACATCATCCTCTATAAGGTGCGCTCTCATGCTACAAAAGTCAGACTTCTGTGGGGTCACATGCATTAAGTACTGTGTCCTCTAGATTGCATAGCTGGATAGGAAGGTGGTTCTAATCTCACAGCAGTCAGCTTATGTGTGTAAAGTTGTGTAAATATGACCTGACCTACTGATGGCCTCAGTAAAATGATAGCCTAAAGTTAGTTTTACATTGCAACATGAGTCCGCATCAGTGTCAGACCCTCTCCCAACATCATCTGGTCTGCAACACATTGCTGATGTCATCCTCTATAAAGTGCACTCTCACACTATAAAAGTCAGACTTCTACGGTGGCATTTTTGTTAAGTACTGGGTTCTCTAGATTGTATAACTACATAGGTTGGATGTTCTAATCTCATGGCAATCAATTTGTGTGTGTGGTGGTGGGTCCATTGCATCACTGGAAGAATAAATCAACAGCTGCGCTCCTTTGACTCCCACTCATGAGAAACATTTACATCATCAGATCAATCCCACATCTCCTTTTCACTCTGTTGACAAACACATACAGTCTGGAACACACTGATGAGATCATCATTTCAATAATGCCACTCTCAGACCTTTTCTGTGGTACATGTGTATAATATAGTTATGTGTAGATTGTTTCAGTCAATAGGTAGGGAGTTCAAATACAGAAGTGAAACTGTCCTGTTGTGTGTGTGTGTGTGTGTGTGTGTGTGTGTGTGTGTGTGTGTGTGTGTGTGTGTGTGTGTGTGTGTGTGTGTAAATGGATGCATGAACAGCCATTTATCAAACATTCAAATCAGCGACCATTTTCGCAGGTAAGTAAACTAGTTGACCAGCACAAAATCTCAAACACAAACACATTAAATTAAACCCAACAAAGTGGGGGGCTGTGCTCCCCACACCTCCAATGCGAGGGGCTGTGCCCCCACACACACCCTACTTATACATACCAACGCCGACATTGCACTACAAATTTTTGTATGTTGGCCAACTAGTTTACTTACCTGGGAAAAATGTTTGCTGATTTGAATGTTTGATGAACGGCTGTTCAATGATGTCAGTTTCATGAATAGCCATTCAAGGTAAGTAAACTTTGATGAACTAATACAGACCCAGATGCAGGCATGCCTTACACCTCCTAGTACTAACAACATTTACAATTCCACATAGTTGTAGAAGTCAATTTTGCTCACACATCTTCTTTGCATGACACAGCTGATGTCATCTTTTCCAAGATGCAGTGTGGCTCACATGCAGTCTGGCTTCTCCTGTGGCATGTGTGAATAATGGATTCCCTTCACAAGCCCAAAGTTTCAAAACTTTGAACTGCAAATGGCTGAGGATTGAAGTTTTGAAACTTCGAACATTTTGAATGGAGATCAACTTATAGGGCGGAATGGGAAATATACCATTTTTCTTACTGTAGTCCAGTATCGGAGTTGGTATGTTTATTTAGCAGGGGATGTGCAGGGTGCAGAAGGTCTTGCTCCCCAGCAAAAATTTTTGTTTTTATTATTTTTTTTTTACAATTTCAAAGTTTCAAAACTTCGATCTTATGGTCTCGACCATTTGCATTTCGAAGTTTTGTAACTTCAAGCTTGTAAAGTAGATCCGTGAATAATACACTTGTGTGTTGATAGTTTTAGTACACAGATTCAAAAACAGGAATGACTGTTGTATATGAGTGTGTGTTTCTTCCTCTTACTGTCCAGACCAGGCTGCAAATACATATATGAGGTATATCTATACAGTGTGCTTGTTTTGTGCAACCACTTTTTAGCAGAAACATTAAGGTAATACACAATAGTGTTGTCATCCATTGAAATGTGCAGTGTCACAGTTGTCAAATATATCTGTTGTTGTGCTTGTGTTTCAGCAAACCTTCATTAGCCTATGATGTTAGTTCTTACAGTTAAAATCCTGACATCACTGCTAACAGTCAGCGTACATGTTGTTTACAGTGCTGTCATCCACATATGCTATGTTCATGTGTAGATGTTGTTTCCTGTTACAAGAATTTATTCTACATTTCCTTTGGAAAGGCTTTATTGAAGACTAATGCTGTCATTTGAATAGATTCTCTTTCCATGTCAATTGTAGTGACACACCTCCTCAGGACTAAGGATGATGTAATATATGTTATTGCTAAATTAAAGCATGTGTTCCAATATGGGATTATATCCACTTTGTACATATTTGCTATTCTACCATCACAGTGACAACAGCAGAGGGCTACAGGTGTTTTTGGGTATACCTAGCATCAGGCAATGTTGTTTGACATACAGCAAGATTCAGTGTAAGTGAGTAAAGGAACACATATTCCTCGATTCACACACATGATGTAATGCTTTCACTAAACCTCACATATGGCAATTGGTGATGCACTTATACCATGGTACATTCATTGATCCCACTACGGTGCTGATCATTTAACCACACATATGACAATTGGTGATGCACTTATACCATGTTACATTCATTGATCCCACTATGGTGCTGATCACTTAACCACACATATGACAATTGGTGATGCACTTATACCAGGGTACATTCATTGAACCCACTATGGTGCTGATCACTAAACCTCACATATGACAATTGGTGATGCACATATACCATGGTACATTCATTGATCCCACTATGGTGCTGATCACTAAACCTCACATATGACAATTGGTGATGCACTTATACTTTGGTACATTCATTGATCAAACTGTGGTGCTGATCACTAAACCTCACATATGACAATTGGTGATGCACGTATACCATAGTAAATTCATTGATCCCACTATGGTGCTGATCACTAAACCTCACATATGACAATTGGTGATGCACATATACCATGGTACATTCATTGATTACGCTATGGTGCTGATCACTTAACCACACATATGACAATTGGTGATGCACTTATACCATGGTACATTCATTGATCCCACTATGGTGCTGATCACTTAACCACACATATGACAATTGGTGATGCACGTATACCATGGTACATTCATTGATCCCACTGTGGTGCTGATCACTTAACCACACATATGACAATTGGTGATGCACATATACCATGGTACATTCATTGATCCCACTATGGTGCTGATCACTTAACCACACATATGACAATTGGTGATGCACGTATACCAGGGCACATTCATTGATCCCACTATGGTGCTGATCACTTAACCACACATATGACAATTGGTGATGCACGTATACCATGGTACATTCATTGATCCCACTATGGTGCTGATCACCTAACCACACATATGACAATTGGTGATGCACGTATACCAGGGCACATTCATTGATCCCACTATGGTGCTGATCACTTAACCACACATATGACAATTGGTGATGCACGTATACCAGGGTACATTCATTGATCCCACTATGGTGCTGATCACTTAACCACACATATGACAATTGGTGATGCACATATACCATGGTACATTAATTGATCCCACTATGGTGCTGATCATTTAACCACACATATGACAATTGGTGATGCACTTATACCAGGGCACATTCATTGATCCCACTATGGTGCTGATCACTTAACCACACATATGACAATTGGTGATGCACTTATACCAGGGTAAATTCATTGATCCCGCTATGGTGCTGATTTTCTTAATGCTTAGGCATGTTGCGTTTAGTGGTGACTGCCCATGTCCAGAAGGGTTGTGGGCTCTATCCCTGGTAAGAATTTATGGTGCCCCATCCACTCATCCAGGTTTGTCTTGAACAGTGTCATTGAGGTGCTCTGTTTCACGTGAATTGGTAGCCTGTTCCAAAGACATGGCAGTCACTGAGAGATAAATCTGCCCCTCCAGCATGTCCTATTTAAGTCGTAGGCCATATTTAGGTCCCTGGAACGGGTAGCCCTAGACCCATTTGATTTGTGGATGTGATGTAAGTTCATAGTCTGGTTTGCAAGGCCATGGAGCGCATCATCATGGAACTCATTAACAAAGACATTGGGAACCTCCAAACACTGGGCCCTACCCAGTTTGTAATAACCAAAAAACGGAAGGTGCAAAAAGTCACTAATAACCACAGAAAAGCACCTCAGATCCAAGAATGTTGTCACGAACAGTTTAATGATAACCACACAGATGTAAACGCTGAACAGAGAGAAACTACCCAGTTTGTCTTTGTTAAGGGCAGATCATGCCTCCTAAAACTGGTGGACTTCTTTGAGACAGTTACCAAGGCTTTAGACGAGGGAAAGGAGGTCCACACACCCTACCTAGACCTTGCAAAGGCTTTCGACATCATTCCCCATTCTGGTATTATAGACAAGCTCACCAGCCTGAACATAAACCCCTACATCACGAGATGGGTTGCCAATTGGCTCACGGATAGAACCCACATGGTGAGAGTTGCAAGCTCTAGGTCCGACTCTAAACCAGTTACAAGTGGCGTCCCCCAGGGCACAGTCATGGGACCCTTCCTGTTCGGTATATACATCTCACAGGTATAGGCAAGCGCAGGAGGACTATGGCTGACCAAGTTCACAGACGACTGCAAACTGGGGGCCATAATTGACTTTCCAGCTGATACAGACATCCTCCAGAAGGGTCTCACTGAGACGGATACCTGGTGTCAAAATCATGGCCTCAAGCTAAATGCCAAAAAGTGCATAGTCATCCCCTTTTGAAAAAACAAAGTACCCATGAACTACCACATAGGTGGCAGTCCCCTAAATACAGAAAATGTAATAAGGGATCTGGGGACCCAAGTAGATAGTAATCTCTCTTTTGATAATCATATTGCCAAGATTGTTAGAAAATCCTTCTATGTGGCCCACCTAATCACAAAAGGGTTTGCATCCAGAACAAAAGAGTTTATTGTGCCACTCTACTCATCACTCATCAGACACCTGCAACAGCTGGAAAGGCCACAGAAGTACCTCACCAAGAGGATTACTGGCCTCAAACATATGCCCTATGCAGCCCGAATGAAGAAACTCCAGCTGTACTTGGTTGCATACCGCTTACTGAGAGGTGATCTCTGCCTGACATACAAGGCCATGTCCAACCCAGAATTGATGGACATGCTCCACCAAAAAAAAAAAAAAAAATCCCCAAGAGCCACACGGTCTAGGGATCTAAACCTCACCACAATGATAAATAGGATGCACTGAAGGGATAGATTCCTGTCCCAGAGACTCCCCATGCTTTAGAACAGGATTCCAATCTACATTAGGCAGAGCCCCTCACTAACACTCTTCAAGAGAAACCTTGTTGAGTGGATGGGAAACAGACAATTTACCCCAGGGATCACTGCAGTGGCTCTGCTGGACAGAGGCACAGGGAACTAATGGCTCTGCTGGACCGAGGCACAGGGAACTAATCTAAGGGGGCAGCAAAAGACAACACATTCTGGATAGGCTTATAGATGTCCTCGGGCAGATAGCCTAGTACTTACCTATGAACCTATAAACCTATGATACTAATAAGTATTTATAGATGATAACAGACTGGACAAAATGTCTGGACACCAGTTAATTCAAAATAAATGTGAAGTAATGCATTTTGAAAGAAACTCCTTCAGCTGTAGAATATTTTTAGGAGGCTCCATACTGAAAAAACTTACTGATTATAAAGATATAGGCATTGCCATTTGAAAAAAAAGCAATGTTTGATATTCATGTGGGGTTAATATTAAAGGCTATCTTGCTAAGAGATTAAACCATGATCATCATTTTTTACACAACATACCTAAGACTGTTGCTGGAATATAATAATCTTATTTATACTGAATGCCAACTTGAAAAATTTGCATTGGTACAAAGGAAATTCACAAATCATATTCCTACTGTGAAACGTGTAGATTACCATGATATATGTTTGAAAGTATTTTTTTCTTTCCTCTGTACATATTTTTGAAGAAAAACAGTTTTGACTTAAACAGCATTTAATGACACATCTGTTCTGACTATATTACAATCTAGAAGTTCATTCTAATCCATTAACACACAAATATAAAAAATAAATTTCAGTGTTTTCATATGCAAAATATCACTTAGAGGTAAATTTGTCACCCAAACTATAACTAGAATTTGGAATTGTCTTCCATGTAGAATAAGGGGTTTGGACATCTTATGAAAATTTTTACAAAAGAACTGGACTCCTGGATCAGGGAAAAGAAGAATCTACTCCAGTTATTTTGGAGTCAGTGTTTTTCATTGGCATTAGAGTCTAAAATACTTTTATTGGAACTTATGAACGTATGTATTTATGAGACTGAACCCCAGCAGTTTGACTTTGTCAAGTGTAGGTCCTGTATGATGAATCTGGTAACATTTTGAGAGGGGAGCACAGGCCACCGACAGTGGGCGCACTGTCCATTCATCATACCTTGACCTGGCCAAAGCATTTAATACCTCAGCTTGGTGGGGACTACTTCATTGAAAATTAGTTCAATAGATGTTAAAACACTTCTGTTATGAGCCTTGTTGATATTAGGAAGACTGCAACATAAGTGTGTTATATTTCACAATGAAGATTTTTCAGATTTGGCATTTATCTACTTAGGAATATATCATCTTAATAGTTTTTCTTTTCTGCATTTCACTGGTTTTCTATATATAAAATATGTAATATAGTAATATTTGCCAGTATTCAAGATTAAATAATGATGTATTTTTTCAAACAGTGTCATTACAGTGAGTATATTCTGTTTTTGTTATAATGGAGAAGTTGTTGAAGAGGGTGAAGTATTATTTTTTGAGAGATATTCACTTCATGGGTAATTACCTGAGCAGAACATGATTGACAGACACAGTGTAAATGAGTGGTCATGTTGCAAACACATTTGATGACTTTAATTATGTGATAATTAAACATTCATCAGAAGCCTAATCTCTCTTAGCTGTTGGAATATGATATATTATAAACCTATTATACTGCATTATTCAGTCAATTTATTTTAAATGTTATTTCATGAGTGAAGCAATTTTAATCAAGAATTTAACTATAAGGCAATAAAAGATATAGCAAAGATCAGTGTTAAAAACAGTGACCATTTTATATCTGGTTCTAGGAAGAGATTTCACAAAGTATTATTTTACACAAAACTCTGCACTTATATAAATGATCTCTTGTAGTGCAATTTCACACATAAATAGGTTATATTGATGCTTAATTTCTGAGTTATATGTGTATGGGCTTGCAAACTTTTCGTGTTATACTTTGAGTCATAACAACTGGGATATAAAGCTGTGCTAAGTGAATAAATTCAGTCTCCTTATGGAACAGTTGTCAAGTTAATAGACATTTGCTTGGTTTTTACATCTTGATGCATATGTGACAGTATGTGTCTTGTTAATTGCAATGTCTCTTTTCACATGTGCACAGGGTGACAGATGTTTAATTAAAATCAGACTGTAAACCCAAATGACTAGATGACTGCAAATGCTTTAATAAAGGAGCTGTATTGATCACTAGAACCCATGTCAATAGTTACATCAATCTGTATTTGCAGCATTGTGCTTCATTAGAGTGGAAAATAATTTGCCCTGTTTATGTTTAATTTGGTGTGCACACACAGACAGCTTTGAAATGTAGAATTTCACTGATACTTGAACATATAGAGAGGTTTTAAGTGAGATGCTGCCTTGTTCCTGAGGGAAAATACACACTCTACTTATTTGCATCAAAATTAAAATCATCAAGCAACAAAACAAAATAATAAAAAAAAAAAAACCTATAACAGAGATCAGGTTTCTAAGTGCAGCAACATAAGAGATAATACATTGGAAGCCTAGGAGAGTAACCTCAGATTATGTCACATACCTAAGTCATGTAACTGTGTTTGTACTTCAGGTTACAGATTTAGTAGTAAATGAATCTATGATCCTCTGAACTAATAAACAGTCTTGTATGAAATATATTTTCTTGGGATAAGATATTAAAGGAAAACCTACAAGCTAAGGACCATATCTATTCCTATGACAGGCAAATTGTCCTAATATACAGATCTGTGTTATGGCAGATCAGAGCAATAGGGAAGAACTTTTATCATACTTGTTTGTTTGTATGCATTTGTTAACTGGGATAAAGCACTGAGTCACAAGAACTTTTTTCAGATTCATCTTGGGAGTGATGTTCTGATTTGCTCAGTCACACAGATTGTAAATACAGACTGAGGGAATTAAACACTGGACTGTAGGAAGCTGTTAGTAGCAAATACCATACCTCTCAACTGTCCAGATTTTCGCCTCATATTTTTGGTCTGTTCCTCTTAAAATTTGTGCTTTTTTGGCAAATTACTGGAATGATCTGAGGATTGAAGTCACTAAATAATGACATACATTTGAGTTTCAGACTTCAAATCCTTCGGAAAATGTATGTTAGCACAAACCATGTTACTCTAGTAAGTTTACATGTTTATAAGAACAATATTTAAAATCTGTCCCTATTTTTGGGCCTTTGTCCCCCCATTTTGTCAGGCTTTGTCCAGATTTCTTGTACTAAGAAGTTTATTTATTTATTTACTTATTTCCAGTTTGATGACCGGGGATGTCCCTGGGTTCAGGGTGCCCGTTTTCAGTGGATGCCCGGGGAGAAAAGCTCCATGTTACAAAGTTTAGATACAGATGCAATATAGAAAAGAAGAACAATGTACAATTATGTTTCATGCTAGAGAGAAGGTGTAATTTCTTAGGTACATGTTACCTTTAGATACAGACACAATATTATTAATGAACAATTTACAGTTACATTTCATGTTCGACAGCAAGTGTAAATTCTTAGGTACATGGTACAAATTTGATATTTACAATATGTACATATGTGTGGTAGCCTATAGATCATAGCTAGAGAGGCTAGTAATCATAGCTGGAGAGGGGTTTAGAGGTGGAGAGAGACTTATAGGACTAGATGGGGAGAATGCAGTTGCATTTTCTGTTAGAGTAAAGGTAGGAATGTAACTGAGATTTAAAGTTTTCAAAGTTTGCACAGATCCTTAGAGAGGAAGGAAGAGAATTCCATGTTTTTGCTAAGGAAAAGGATAGCAGGAGTTGACCAGCAGGGCGATTGGGTTTTCAGACACAGATTAGGTTTTGGTGAGTAGATCTGAGAGTTCTCTGAGAGGTGTAGGGGAGAAGGATGTTGATTAGAGCAGGGAACTTAGAGGGTTGAAAGATTAGTTTGTGGGCTGTGGTAATCTGAAGATAGTCTAGATGGTTGGAGAGTTCAAGCCAGTGTAACAAATTAAGGGCAATACAGTGATGGGAGAAGTATTTGGCTTTGGTGACAACTTTAGAAATGTTATTATAACAGACTTCCAATTTTGAAGAGAGTGTGGCAGATAAGTTAGTTAATAGAGGAGCGCCATACAGTAGTGAGGGGAGTAGATAGGTAGTGGCAAGCGTTTGTCTGGTGGAAGGAGAGAGAAATTGGATGTTCCTGTATAGCATGCCAAGTTTTATATGGGTTTTCTTAATGTTTCGCTGGATGTGAGTGTCGCATTTCAGGTGTTCCATCAATAGTGACCCCAAGTAGTTTGGCAAAGGGAACAACCTCTATAGTGGAGTTGTTTTGGCTAATGATTTGGAATGAGCTTTTATCAAGAGAGGAAGCTTTTGAGGGAGAGAATAATAGTATTTTGGATTTATTGGCATTTAGTGAGAGGTGATTCTGAAGCATCCAATCTTCAGTGGTGGAGAAAGCAGCTTGGGTCAGTGTCTGAAGGTCTGGGAGGTTGGTGGCACTGCAGATTAATGTGGAATCATCTGCATATTGTACAGTTTTGGTACTGGGTATGGCTTTGTGGAAATTGTTAATAAAGATGTTAAACAGCATTGGACTGAGTATGGATCCCTGGGGAACCCCAGTGTGGGTGGGAAGGAAGGTTGAGGTGCCTGTCCCCCATTTTACAGCTTGAGATCTATTGGAGAGGTAGCTAGAGAACCAAGATAAGGTATTCTGGGAGAGATTAAGGTCAGAGAGATGGTTTAGGAGATGGGTGTGGGAGATGGTATCGAATGCCTTGGACAGATCTAGAAGAACAGTAGAAACTATTTTTTCCAGAGGCCTGGGCAAGATTTATTGTCTCTAGGAAGGAGAGAAGTGCAGTGGCTGTACTATGTCCTGGACGGAAGCCGTTTTGGGTTGGAGTGATTAGTTGGTTATTGGCTAAGAATGGCATGAGCTGAATGTGAATGCATTTTTCTAGTAGTTTGGAAATTGGAGAGAGGATGGCTATGGGATGGAAGTTGGAGATGTTATTGTTTTTGCCTCCTTTATGGAGAGGTAGAATGAAGGCAGTGAGCCATAGTTTGGGATCATAAGATTCTAAGTTGAGAATTATGCACTTAGCCTTAATCCTTAAACTACAGTGAGACATAAACAGAAAAAAGATTGTATGCTGGTATAGTAGTAAGCTACAACAAACATGGAAAAACAGGCAAACGTGGTACAAAAAAGTGAAGGGAGACTACTGGAATTAACTAAATCAAAACATTGAGAGTGTAAACTACTAATGAGATAAGACAATAACCTGTTTGCAGTCACTCTTCCTGTTCAGTGCTATAATTCTAATTACATAGAGATAGCAGCTTGGAGAATAAGCAGACCAACCAAGTTTGTACAGTCTAAATTCATAAAATAAATGTATTTATTGATGTATTTATTTATTTATTTATTTATTTCACATTTATTAACAGGGTTGGTCCAACTGGGCACAGGCCCATTTTCAGTAGAGACCCAAGAAGAAAACCTCCAAATAAAATAATAAAATAATGATAATTGTACATACATTGGTTTAACAAATGAGTAACAAAGATAATATCACAGCATATGAACAAAGAAGAAAAAGTTTTATATACGTATGAAAAATAGAAAAAGTAATATAAAAAT
Organism: Protopterus annectens; assembly: GCF_019279795.1. Lineage (NCBI taxonomy): Eukaryota > Metazoa > Chordata > Ceratodontiformes > Protopteridae > Protopterus > Protopterus annectens. Next base: position 1,449,771,964 of record NC_056732.1, read on the forward strand.
AAACAAGTATTTATATTTTTATAAACATGCTGCATTCTACACTGAACATATATTTCAATAGCATCACCTAACTAGAATGGAGTCAGAGAACTTAATGCTCAAAAAGAGAGAGAGAAGCTATAGTCAAGATTAGGGTCCTGGCAGGAGCATAGCAAAGTTTTCTGGAGAAAGCTTTTTAATTCTTTTTTGAAGCTGCTACTGTGTGTAATGCTGCATAAAGTGGCATAGAGGTTATTCTGGAATTTAGTTATGGAGGTTTTATGTAAAAGATTGCCAATGTTCGTTTTGGACCTATAAGTTTGGAGAAGGAATTTATCAGTACTGTGTGAGGGATGGGAAGGGATATAGTAGGTGACTAAGCTGGAGATAGAAGGACAGGCAGTGGGTTTATTTAGAAGGAAGTGGGTTATAAGGAGTTGAGATAACTTGAGATGATGGGGAAGTTCAGTCCAGTGGAGCTTATTGAGAGCAAGGCAATGGTGGGTGGAATTTGGTAGGTTAGCTGCAAATTTAATGATTTTATTTTAAGTTTGTTCCACTTTGCAGAGCAGAAAGGATTGAAAGTTAGTAAGAAGTGGGGCTCCATAGAGGAGGCTAGGAAGTAGATAAGCTTAAGCCAGGGAAGAGTCTGAAATGGGAGGATAAAATTTTTTTTGTTATGATATAGAAGTCCAGGTTTTTGATTAGTTTTCTTAATCGATTGCTGGATGTGTATGTCAAATTTTAGTTGGTCGTTAATTGTCATTCCCAGTAATTTTGTGTGAGTTTCGGCATTAATGACAGTTTTATTAAGGGAAGAGATAGAGAAGGAGAGTTTAAGGTGATCACTGGCCTTGGGGAGAAAGCGAAGGAGTTTTGTTTTTCTAGGATTCAAAATAAGATGATTGTCATTTAGCCAGCTTTCAACTGAAAGGAAGGATTATTGTGTCTGTGTCTGAAGTTGTGAGACTGAGTTTGAGGATGTGATTAGAGCAGAGTCATGTGTGTATTGTATGAGAGTTGAATGGATGGTGGAAGAATGGAGGTCATTGCTAAAGATGTTAAAAAGAAGAGGTCCCAAGATAGAGCCCTGTGGTACGCCAGTGTGAATGGGAAGAAAAGTAGAACAAGATGACTGCCATTTGACTGATTGTTGTCTGCCTGTGAGATAACTAGAGAACCAATAGAGAGTTAAGGTGGAAAGATTTAAGTTAGCCAGTTTGTTTAGTAGTTTAATGTGTGATACAGTGTCAAATATTTTGAAAGGTCTAAGAACAGACATGAGACCAGTTTGTCATTATCTCTAGCTTCAGTAATAGTGTGAGTAAAGGACGGAAGGGCTGCAGAGGTACTGTGGTGTGGTCAAAATCCATGTTGGGTAGGAATCAGGAGGTTATTGTGGATGAGGAATTTCAGTGTCTGGTTATGTATGCATTTTTTTGACAATTTTGGATAGTGGGGATAGTATAGCAATGGGTCTATAGTTGTAGGGGTCAGTGGACTTGCCACCTTTATGTAGGGGAACAATGTACAAAGATTTCCACATGTTGGCTACTACTTTAATAGATCTACTAATAAATATTGAAACTGGATAGGTAATAGAGTTTGCTGCTAGTATGAGAAAGTGGGGAGGTAGATAGTCAGCTGAGGGAGAGCAAGGTTTAAGTTTAAGAAGGAGAGACTTTATGTAGGATGTTGAGATAGGGTTGAGTGAGAAACATGTTTCATTATTTGTGGTTTGAAGTAGTGTTTTTTGGGGGGAGGGTTGTGCTTGGCATTTGTCAGTTTGCAAATGGTGTCTATGAAAAACTGGTTAAAGTGAGAGGCAGTGTCTTGGTCTACAAGGTTAGGGTAAGGGCTGGGAATTTGAGCTTTACCAGGGTGAAGGATTGAGTTGATATTTCTCCAGAAGTTTATGGAGTTGGATTGATGTGTGGCTTGTGTCTTGAGGTAAAAAATTTTTTTCATCATTATATATTTGTTTTTTGGTGTGATTTCTTAGTTCTGGCAGTGAGTGGGGGATTTGTTCTTTTGCCAAGTTTTCCAGGCAGAGTGTCTTTTGTGCAGATGCAGATATGCAGATACTACTCACCAGTTAACCTTCAGTTATGTGCAACGCAATTTCCTGTTCGCTGATAAAGCAATTCGCCCTGAGCTTTAGTAAACACATTGGAAAGATGAGTTACTATAGCAAAATATAATAAAGTGCCTAGATGTCAACAAAGAGTAGAGCAAACCCATGACAACCTGCTTTTAACAGAGAATGTATATATAGCTATAGATATAGAGATATATAGCTAGATAGATAGCTCTGTCTAGCTAGCTATATATCTAGATACCTAAATATCTAGATAGACAGATACATAAATATAACTATTTGTGTATAAATATATAGACAGAAAGATCACTAGTACATGATCAAATGCTCAGAAGAGCAAATGACAAAAGATCGGGCCAGGAAGGTCGAAAACCAGAGATAAAAAAATATATATATATGTTTTTGCATGGGACAAACCCCCTTGCATCCCACACACCCTACTAATTATATATACCAGCTACAAGCTCACAACACAGTGGGGAAAGCAGCAATACTCCAATGCCCACTGTACTGTGATATCTCATAACAGAAACCCCATTTTTTTGAACTTCCTGGTTTGATTTTTTTTTTTTCTGTCATTCATTCATCTGATTGCTGAGTCATTTAATATGGACTACATATATATATATATATGTATATATATATATATATATATATATATGTGTGTATATATATATATATATATATATATATATATATATATATATGTATATATATATATAAATATATATATATATATATATACATATATATATATATATATATATATATATATATTATATATATATATATATATATATATATACATATATGTATGTAGAGAGATGGATAAATAGGTAGATGTAGCATCTGACTAATAAGGGAGTAGGAGAACTTATGATAAATCATCTGCAGAATGAATCAATGTCCAATATTAGCAAGTGTTGATCAACAACGATATTAAGGGTTAGCATATTTAACATATTTATTTAGTTATTTATTTCAGTTTGCTAATTGGGTAGAGCGTTGATCTAACAAGACCTACAGTATTTCTGGCTCAGACATGAAGCAAATACAATCAAAAATATACTTTACAATAAATAAATAAATATAAAGCAGATTTATGTATTTATTTATTTATTTCCATTTGTTTACCGGAATGGTCCAGCTGGGCCAGAAGTGTCTATTTTCAGTGGAGACCCGGGGAGAAAAGCTCTACACAAGACATTTCACATAAAATACAGAATTTGCATTAATAAAGACATTTAGTACATATTACTGTCAGCTTATACAGTTGGTGAAAAAAAAAACAGTACGTAAGTAATCATTCTCAAATCAAAGTTGTACAAGCAATACAGAGTATATACATGAGAACATTCCATATGAGTAGTTTTCAGCTAGCAAAATTTATATAGTACACTTCATGCATTGGGTGCAAAGCAGATAAAGCAATTAATTAGAGACTAGGTACTCAAACTGTTAACACATTTAGGAGGTGTAACAGCTGAGTGATAGGCTATATGAGTCTTGTTGCAGGCATCAGCAAAGTCAGTGGATATTGTTGCAGATATAAGTGGTGGTTTAATATTAAGGTAGGCTGCGAGAGTAACTGAATGTCTCGCCTGGCTCAGTGGTAGGTCTATAAGGATTAGTAAGAGAAGGAAGTAGACAGGAGGGATCAATGGTAGGACAAAGTGGGTTAGTAGAAGAAGGAAGAGGACAGGATGGAGAGGCAGAGTAAGTAAAAAGACAGGTGGATGTGAAAGGAGGATACCAGAGTACTAAAGTGGGGATGAGAATAGTTGTGATGGTTGAAGTTATATGAGCTGTGATGTTAGCACATGTGCACAGCCAAGATGAGGAGAGGTGTTGTTTCAGAGATGTCTTGAAGATGGTTGCTGAGCGGGTGGATCTAAGTGTTGGGGGGGGGTCCAAAGTTCTGTGATGGTAAAGGAGTAAAATATCCGGCCAGCTGAAAGTTTGGGTTTTTCTACATTTACGAGCAGTTGGTTGTTGGATCAGAGTGGTCTGTAAAGATGGTATAAAGTAAGTATAGGAGATAGAGCAGGGCACATGGAAGGATTATGGATGAGTTTGTGAGCTGTAGTTACTTGGATAAAGGTGAGATAGTTGGGGAGTTCAAGCTATTTATGTTGCATAATGATGAGCGGTGGTGGGATGTGTAGGAGGCATTAGTTACAAACTTAGCAATTTTGTTGTAGCGTGAGTCTAGTTTGGACTTTAGAGAGGACAGAATGTTGGTGAGGAAGGGGGCACCGTATAAAAGAGAGGGTAAAAGAAAAGAAGAGGCAAGGCAAAGCTGGGCTGATGCATTGAGTAGATGTTTGCATTGGCAGAGTGCCAAGCTTTTGATGTGTCTTTTTGACATTGGACTGGATGTGCAGGTGGAATGTGAGGTTTTTGTCTATGATGACACGTAGGAGTTTTCTGCTAGGTACAATGTTGCTTGTGGTACCATTTAGGGATTGAATGGTGATGTTCTCTTTTGTAGGGATCAGATCTATGCAAACAGAGGAGGATATTGCTAATCTGTACAAATACAATTAAAGAAGTACCAAAATAGTAAAGATAATACAAAGTAAAACAAATACGTATTAAAATGCAAAATGTATTACATTAATGACTAGAATATAGATAGAGAATAGCATGGATCACCAAGAATGCATTGAAGAGAAACATGCAGAAGAAACCTTAGAAAAGATTAGAGAGTAAAAAGACAAGGAAGCGATATCAGTGAAACAGGTGAAAAGCGAGAGAGTGGACGTATAAATGTTAGAAAGGGTAAGAAAGCAAAGGTGAAACAAATAAAAAGATGAAATGGGTTCCAGAGAAGGAAGGAGGGACAAAAGCTAGAAATGAAAAGGCAGAAAATGAAGAGCCTTGCTTGAGTGAGAGATAGAAAAGAATGCAGGAATATGTTTGAGTCTCCGGCAAATTGATAATGCATGAATGAATCAAAAATGACTTAGTAGAGTGTACATAAAGCTACGAGGTTTGAGTCACATTTATTTTATTGGCTGTAGTATTACCCTAGCTCTGAGCAGCATCCTACCATCACCCAGAATGATATGACAGTACAAGCAGAAAACAATTGATTTTCAACAAGTGGCTAAGTTTCTGGTATCATTCTAAGGGGATCCAGTATCTGTCTGCCTGGGATGACATGATTGACAGACCTCAATACTTTGCCAGAGATGGCCTGCATCTTTCACCCCTGGACTTCCGGATACTGACCAAGGCTTACCCCTCTTTTTTAGGTGGTGTTCCAAAGACCAAACTACCACCATAACAGCTACAAACAAATGCAATCTGAGGGTCATGTTGCTCAATGCTAGAAGTCTAAATCTCAAAATGCACTCTCTCGAAGCCCGCCTTAAAATGGAGAACATCGACATTTGTGCTGTAACAGAGACCTGGTTCAAGGCAGCAGAAAGCACCCCTGCACTACCAGGCTATAACTCTTTCTACACCTTTCGGCCCCAGAACTTGGACCGAAGCTCCAAAGGTGGTGGTGTTTCCATATTCATAAAGGATGCGCATACCTCCAGACTGGTAGCCCAACATAACGCATTTGAGATACTTTAGGTGCAGCTAACACTGGGTAAGATAGCGATTCAGGTCGTAGCCGTCTATAAGTCCCCAACCATGTCCCAAGACTCACACTCCACATTCTTAAGCACCATAGAGAATATTAGGGTCTAACCTAACACTCTCATACTGGGCGACTTCAACTACCCCCTCCATTAACTGGGAAACTACTCATGTACCAATATACTTGCCAACATTTCCTGGAATTCATTAATTCCAATGCCCTGGACCAGCTTGTTCTTACCCCCACTAGAGATAGCAACATCCTTGACCTGGTCATTACTAACATGGGTGACTGTTGCTCTACACCAATAGTCAACTCCTCCCTGGTTAAATCAGACCACAAAATAATCATCTTGGAAATCCACATCCATTCCCTCCCACCCCCGCAAAGGTAACCATCATGAAAAACTTCTCCAAAGCTAACTTTGGGCTCCTAAAAACAGAGGTGGCTAACTTCACGGCACCCATGCAAATGGAGAATAGTTGTATGACTGCTGAATCATACAGCAATGCATTGTACAAACATATACACAAATGCACGGATCTTGCCATACCCAATAGAACCAAAATGCTCTCCTCCAAAAAAAAGGAAGCCTATCTGGTGATCTGCTGCCATAAACAAACTCTGCAACAGAATGAGGAAACTGATGTGTAATAAGGTGAAGTCCCAAGACTGGAAAAACTCACTTATCAGCCTGAACAAAAATTTTAGATCCCTCATCAAATCCTCTAAAGCTAGCTATGAAAACAGAATTGCAGCAGATAGTAAAGACAACCACAAGGCCTTCTAGAGTTATGTAAAGAATCTCCACAGCAATACCCAGATTTTCTCTGAGCTACTGCACAATGGTACCTCCTATACCGAGCCAACAGATATTGCCAATATACTGGACGACAGATTCACTACTAACTTTACCCCTTTCTCCCCCACTAAGGACCAATCACAATACAAGTAGATTGCCAGGCACCCAGTATTACTGCTGCACAGGTTAAAACAGCACTGTCCAAGGGCAAGAATACAGCTTCCATGGGACCTGACAATATTCCTGTCTGTGTTCTACATGAACTACAGAGTGAACTGGCACCTCACCTGTGTGCCCTGTTCAATCACAGCCTCACCTCAGGCTTTGTCCCTACCAAATGGTGCATTGCTACAGTCATTCCTGTCCACAAAGAAGGAGCGACTACAGACCCTGGGAACTATCGCCCCATTAGCCTGACAAGGCTGATATGTAAAGCTATGGAATGCATCATCATGGACCTAATAAACAAGGCTATAGGAAATCTACAAACTCTGGATCCCACACAGTTTGGTTTTGTGAAGGGTAGATCATGCCTGATCAACTTGGTCGACTTCTTTGAGTCAGTCACCAGAGCTGTAGATGAAGGCAAATTGGTTCATACAACCTACTGTGATCTGGCCAAGGCCTTTAATACCATTCTCCACTCAGGAATCATAGAAAAACTCACTAAGCTAGACATCAACCCCTATGTCACTAGGTGGGTTACAAACTGGCTCACAGATAGAATCCACAGTGTGAAAGTCAGACTGCTGGCCAGTCACAAGTGGAGTCCCACAGGGTTCAGCCCTGGGTCCTCTCCTATTTGGTATCTACTTCTCTGAAGTCCAGGCCAACACGAAGGGACTCTGGCTGACAAAGTTTGCAGGCAATTGTAAGTTGGGAGCTATTATTAACTCCCCAAGTGATGTTGACATTCTACAGAAAGGCCTTATTGAGACCAGCGACTGGTGTCAGAACCATGGCCTTAAGCTCAATGCCAAAAAATGTGTCTTCATCCCCCTTGGGAAAAACCCAGTTCCCATGAATTACCACATTGATGGTAGTCCACTGAACACAGAAGGCATTATAAGAGATCTGGGAAAACAGGTTGACAGCAACTTCTCTTTTGACCATCACATTGCCACTGTGGTCAGACTGTCCTTCTATGTGGCATATCTCATTACTAAGGGTTTTGCATCCAGGAAGAAAGAGGTCATTGTCTCCCTCTAATCTTCCCTCATTAGGCCAGTCATCGAGTACAATGCCCCATTTGGCATGTACCTCACTAGACACCTGCAACAACTGAAGAGGCCCAAAAGTATCTCACAAAGAGGATCCTAGGCCTTAAACACTTGTCCTATATGGACAGACACAAAAGACTCCAACTATTCTCTGTCTCATATCGCCTACTTAGAGGCAAGCTCTGCTTGACTTACAAAGCCATGTCTGACCCAGCTCTGTTAGAAATGCTACATCTAAAGAAATCCCAATACCTCTGCACCACACACTCCAGAGACCTCAACCTCATTGCCACAGTCAAAAGAACATGCTGGAGAGACAGGTCCATAACCCAGAGACTGGCCATGCTATGGAACAGACTTACCATCCATGTCAAGCAGAGCACCTCACTGGCCCTCTTCAAGAGAAATCTTGATGAGTGAATGGGAAATAGAAAATTCACCCCAGGGATCACTCCAGTGGCTCTACTCAACAGAGGCACTGGGAACTAAGGTTGGGTGGCACGATACCAGGGTAATCCTATGGGCTAGGCTTGTAAAGGCTCCAGGACCATTAGCCTAGTACACACCTATGAACCTATGAACCTATAAGAGAAGTGAGGTTTTTCTTTGAGGCTGTTTGTTTTGAGCCAATAGTATACTTTCTCTATAGCTTCCTTTCCGGACGGTGTTAACAAGTTTGAGATCTTTCAAGCACAGAAAAAAAAAATATGTTGCATATTTTTCTTTGGTATTGTAGCTATGCAATTGAAGGTTTAATCCTGATTGAGTTAGAGTCCCAGGTATTTGAATGAGGAGGTGCTTTCAAGTATGTTACGGCTGTGGTCAGGAATGGTTAGATCAGATGTAGAAGATTTAATTTTTTTATGGTAAACCAAATAGCATTCCTTTATTTTTTCTGGGTTTGGAATAAGTTTATTTGAACTTATTCATTTAACAGTGGACAGAGGAACTTGTTGCAGTTAGAATTTATTATCTGTAGATGACCAAAACATCAGTTTACAGACTAAAGGGAAGATAGAGCATGTGTTACAGTGGACAACAGATATAATTAGAGAAAAGCAAGGTTAATGGAGCTGATGCCTAAGGAACATCTTTTAGTAGGGGGGCTTTGGATGAGGAGGAGGAGAATGAAACTGGTTTTATAGAAAATGAGCAGTGACAGAGAGGAAAATTTAAGACATTATTGGGAAGCTTTGCTTCTTATACCAGAATGAAGGAGTGGATGGGCAACAATATTAAACGCTTTGGTAAGATTAATAAATACAGCTCCTGTGAGTTGTCCTTTTTCTGTAAGTAACAGGATATATTCTATTAATCACTAGATAGCTATCATAGTGCTTCTGATGGCTTAAAGGCAGGAAAGCTTGGTCATAGATGTAGTTCAAGAGCATACCTCCCAACCGTCCTGAATTACTCGTTTTTTACTGAGTTTTGGGGTCCAAATAATGGGGTGCTACTATTCCCAAGTGGCACCCCTTAATTTCCGAATTTCCCGGCCCTTTATTTTAAATTTGTTTGTTCCGGCTTTCAGAGCTGACATCATCACGTGCGCGATGACATCAGTGCCTTGAAACAGCCTGCAAGCCTGTCGAAATTGAGCTAGCTGCCTAGCTAGTTCATGCGTACAAGTCCAGACAGGAACGTTATAATGAGGAGGTATCTGCTGCTGCGGGAACATTATGCTGAAATAAACAATGCTAAATGGTTACATGTTATGGGATATGCTACCTTTTTGGACTTGTGTGACTTTTGCATGTAGTGGTTATTGATCCTGATAGGAGGAAAAGAAGCGCTTAGTGCCTTTTATGATGCTTGTATATTAAACAAGTTTGCATGCAGTGACATGAGATATACCAATTACTTCTCACAGAAGCATGCATTAAAGCATTTTGTACACCATGCCTTAAACAGAATCATTATACCTGATGATGATAAAGAAGACGAGACTACAGCAAAGCCCAATTATTTTATATGCTTGAAATCACCCAGTATGGGAAAGACAAGGGTTACCCATATAACAGCTTGCATACAATCAGAGTATGTGAAAAGAGTATCTAGGATGAATTATCAAGTCTAAAGTCACCAGCTTCTAATAAGGGAGATCTTACGTCATAAAATAGTTATAGTTTAACAATACAAACCAGATACCAGTGATGACCTTAATTACTCCTAATGGCTTTTCCACTGGTGAGCCCACTTGTTAACTTACAAAAGACGTGTTTGGATTACAAGGACAAGAACAAGACATTCAAACTAGCATCTAGAGGCCAGGCAAGCCTGCTGAACAACTATATATTTTTCCAGTTTGATAAAGTAATGTTCAAATGCAGATTACTATGGCATGATTCTCTTTAATTCTGCTTATAGGATGCAGCTACCATGAGTGTTTGGTTATGTTCATTTCCTGGGTGATTTCAATCAGCGAACATCTGATGCTTCACAGTCCTGATGTTTGCATGGGAAAGCAATAACTCCTAATTATTTTAGACACAGCACTGATGTGTCACAGTAGAAAGTGCCATTTCTGTGATTACTGAGTTATCTAAAAGCAGTGATTTGCTCCTCTGTTCTGTATTAGCAATCTCATCTGACTGGATTTTGGATGTTGAGAAAACTGTTTCCAACTCCATGTCCCCCTTCCACAGTGTCCTTACACTCACTCAGTATCTGAATTTTATTTTCAGTTTGGATCTGTGAGTCAGTGAAACGATCCTTAGCACTTCCTAGTCTTGCATTCCATTTTTCTTAACACAGTGTGTACTTTCTTTACCTTATTTCATCTGAGGAACTTGTTGTGGGAAGCAGGGCGAGATCTGCCCCATTTTTATTAAGCCCATTGGATGCCTATGGTTGCCTTTGTATAAGCATGAATGGCAAAAACACATGCAATTTAATCAAATGGTCCATTTCTTGAGGAGAACTTCAGACTACCTGAATGGCCAGTTCAGATAAATGAAGCTTTGCAGGATGTTACAACTGAACAAGATATCCCAGCTCTCTTCAGCATTTTAACAAGGGTGGTGTAAGTTGTCTTCAACTGTATAATGAAGTGCTGTAGTCTGGAGCAATGCAGACATGATGACTTGCCACAGTTAATTTGGACCCAAGGTTTCTAAACTCGTGCATTGGGATCATTATTGTCCAAATAATTGAAAATGAAGTGTCTGATGAGTTATTATTCTATATCCAGGGGGCTGTTTTCCTCTGAGACTGTTCAATCACCAAAACATCAGAGGCCTCAAGAAGAGTACACAGTTCTTGTTTAATGAAAGGGAGTGATCCAAGCCTTTGAGTTTTTGGGGAGAACTGTTACCCATAAGTTAGTGTGACAAGCACAATTTTTTCAGATCTTCTACCTTTAATAAAATAAAACATGAAGTGTACCATTATCTCTTGTATGTAAGATGAATTCTTAGATATAATAGCTCAGTGGTTCACTAGCTGAGTGAGCTCATCAATGCCAGGAGTTCTTTTTAGTACTAGGAGGAAACTAGTGATTCTGACAGATACCATTAGATAAAGAAATCTCTAAAATGTGTGCATTTAATATACCATTAGAAAGTACTGATGCCTTAGACTTCCATTTTGCAATTTCTGAGCACCAAATGTGTTCTAAAGAGCATGAGAGGAAGAAGTGTCCTGCATTTAAATTGCTTTGTGGATGTTGTGGTATAAATACATATTTTGCAAATATGGGTAAAAGGAACAAATGCGTTCAAAAGGATTTGACTGCTGTTGAAAAGAAAAATGAAAATGGGTTATTTGTTGCTACTGTTACATGAAAGAGTTGATACGGTGATGTAGGAAAATACAAATTAAACAATCATGCTAGAGTGCAAGTCAACTGTGGGAAAGCAATGCTGAGAATTAACACTTAAACTAGATGTGTTAAATCTAATGTTAGATCTGAGGATACTTTTGAAGCATGATGGTGCTAAAGGGCACAGAAAAGTAAGCTATGTGCACATTGATAGCATATTCAGAAAAACAAGTAAAGTGACCGGGACTAAAGCTATTGGCATCAGAATATATAAATAAAGTATACAAGATCCTGTTTCATGCCATAGTACTTAAAGAGGCAAAGTCGGTTAGTATTCTGGGTAGCATGGCGTGTGAGAAACTAGGAAAGCAAAAACACTTTCAGTGTAAAAGCAAAGAGAGAATGGGTCCCCATACACATTCAGAAACTGTTACAAGTCACATCTTGAATACTGTATAGAGCAAGAGGAGTAACATCCAAGACTATGCTGATTTAAGCCACCCCATGCCACAGTGCGATAAAGCCCCTACTGCACCTCTGAAGACTCATGTTTGATTAGTCGCATGGGTGCCAGAGATGCCACAAAAGGAGGATGAAAGTAAGCAGTTGATGCTGGCTCGTATGTCTTGGACGGGCAGCCTGGGCTCACTGCAGTACGCAGCATATGAGTCTGGCCAACATACAAACAAATAATAATGCCATGCCTTTGATGGAAGTACCAGGCAAAGTGTCACTACCTTTCTGGAACAGAACAGGAAATGCAGTGAATAGAATGCTTAGGTGCATACATCTCAATTGTACAGATTTTTGTAGAATGTCTCAATTTCTTCCTCATATTTTTGGTCTGTTCTTCATAAATTTTCTGTTTTTCTGGCAAATCATTGAGGCAATTAATAATACTAAATAATGGCACACATTTGAATTTCAGACATCATATCTTTTAGAAAATACATAATAATGCAAAACCTGTTACTCTAGCAACTTTCTAAGTTTATAGGAGCAATATTTAAATTCTGTGCATATTTTTGGGCCTTTGTCCCCCCCATTTTTCTGGCTTTGTCCATATTTCTTGCACTGAGAGGTTGAGAGGTATGCTTAGGTGTTATTATGAAACAAATGCAGCCAGCATTAAGGAAGAGCAATATTATGACTATTGTAAGGCAAGACAATATTCACAACATTACTCGTTGTTTAAATCTGCAGATGTGGTCTCATCAATACCAGAACTGCTTTCTCAGTATTAGGTGCAAACCAGTGATTCTGGTAGATAAAGATAAAGAAATATCTAAAATGTGCATATTTCATACGCCATTAGGAGCTACTGATGTCTTTAGATTTTTATTTTGCTTTTACTGAACACCAAAAGTTTTCTAAAGAGATACTGAAGAAGACATTGAGTCTTGCAGGTGCTGTAACCATAACAAATGATCTTTTAGTTTAGGGTCAAACATAGGAGGAGCATAACCAGAGAATGGTACAAATGAATAGATGTTAAGTAAGAGCAAATGTAAAATGAGTGACAATTCTGAAACACATCAGTCATATTGTAATTTCAAAGGGACTGAAGCATGAGACAGAAAATGGCAGAGCAATTGTGGAACTGAAACGTGTTTTTGTTTGAAAGAGCCTGATAAAACATCTTACTGATGTGAAAGTGTTCTGCACTAATAAAAGTTTACCTTATCATGGTTCCTTTTTAGTCTGGTTTATTGATCATTAGTGGTTTCTCTGCCTTATCTGTGTTGGCTATGATTGTCTGAAACCTATTTAATCATGTTACCAGTTTTGCTTTGTCTTTCTTGTGTGTGTGGGGGGGGTGAGATCTGTCCCTACCTCCTCCATCATTTCAGTCTTCAAAAATCAAAAATTGTAGCTGGGGAGTCCAGAAAATCCATAAAATACTTCAGCCTCTCAGAGAGGTCTCACACTGCTTCATGTGGTAGGACATCTGCTCTGGTGACTCCATTTACTGAGCATTATTATTAGTATTTAAATTGTTTGTTCAAAGTGACATTGCTAATTCTAATGCAATAAAGTGCTGTGTAAGTGACATTGGCTATGGAAGTGATAGAAAGTGGAGACAATATGATTGTGAAAGGTAAAATGGAGAGTGAGTTAAATGATACACTGTACTTTGAAATGAAAGTGGTGGTAATGATGATAAAAAGGCTTAGGTTGAGAACTGATGGATACAAGATTGTATGGATTTTATACAACTTAGGGTATATTTCAGAATTACTATCTGGGTATAGGACAAAAGGTAGAAGTCACTGAAGTGATCAGCCATGACTACTTACACGAGAAGTCTGATATCTGGCAGATAGTAGAGATGATTAAGGCATTGGGATGAAAATGATCAACTTGTAAGCCAAGGGTACAGGCTTTGATTATTTCTATCTCTACTTGCCTACTGTGAGACTTTGAGCAAGTCACATAACTTGACAGGGTTCTGTTCTCAGGTCCACCATTGAAAACAGACACGTTTGTTTGTTGGGATTATTTAGTTAACAAATAAGTAAAATAAAATAATGCAATGCTGCAAATTAAAAAAAAAGTTTGGGGAAGTCCAATAAAATGTATTTGAGATGCATGGGCAGAAGGTATGTATTGAACATGAATCAATTTTCTTGGAAGACAAAGTTATATGAGGAAAATGTATGACTGTCTGGTGTGTTTGGAGGTGAGTAGGGTGTGGACTGCCTGAATTTTTTTAAAACAAAGATTATGGACAGGATTCGCAAAGAAGTCATTGGGTACAGAGACATCTTATCAGTTACCATTGATTATGAATGAATAAAAGTAAGGCAAACCTTGAATCATTTTACTTTAGTCTATGCCATGTCATCTAAAGGAACAATTATTGTGACAACTATAGCAACAGAGAGACTTTTCTGAAACCACATGAAAGCAAAGATTGTGAAGGTGATTTTGGGAATGCAAACAATGAAAAAATAAATACAAACTATCTTTACTACCCAAAATGTTTTCTGTAACTTTAAGGACCTTTAATTATCTAAGTAAGTTTAATATTTGATATAGTGAGATTAAAGTTAGGAGGCTGTTTTACTTTAAACAGTGCTTCTGACCTCTGTGGGTCATATGTAAGGCAAATAAGATATTCTAAATGTTTTTGTATGACCATTGAACTATTTTAATACTCCAACCATTGTTTGAAAATGTATACTATTTAGAGATAACTAAACAGGACCAATGATTTATATCTTATAGAATTAAAATTAGATCTATTTAATTAGCTAAGAAGGTATCAGCATGTTGAGCCATCAAATAGCTTATAGTAACTTAACTGAAACTATATAATTTCTCTGATTCTTGTGGGTTTCTAATACCATGATGGGAATGGGGTCCGTGGTTATTCATCAGATGTTAAAAGCATCAAACTGTATATACTGTTGAACATGCCATTCATCAAGCTGTTCTGACTAAGACTGGATTATGGCAGGGATAAGGAAATTTGCCCTTTCCCTACTGTAGTGCGATCTTGGAGTTGGTATATACAATTAACGTAGGATGTGGGTGGGCGCAGACCCCCCACATAAGAAGCTTTCGATGGACTGCATTTATGATGTAATGCCATTCATCGCCGTTACTATTCGATGAATAATCATAGATCCAACAGGAATGGACTCCATTCCGAAGTCAAAGTATGATTAAAGTTCATGAAATTAGTATTGTTTCAGTCTTTGATTTTATGCAGAAGTGCTCTTTTTGCAGGATCCGCAGTGTGCCTAGTATTGACTCCTTCCACAGTCCATACAGAGTTACATCTATCAGTAACATATTAGTATTCTAGGCCTCTGTATGTATCCTTAGTGTAAAGCGTGACATTATTTTCATCTTGTTATAGCAGTACACATTCATAGCTATGCCTAAGGAATATATCCTGTTTGAAACTTGTCATGCATAGTTTTTAAACAAATGTTATGTTGAATTTTAAAAACTAAAGTACAAATGTACTGTTTATATGTCAGATAACTTTTGGCATTGGTTTGAGGTTAACAATTTGTTCAGAAATGGATGAACTCGTTGTTAAGCTGATTTTACTGTTATGAATGGGCATGTGTACTTTAGGTAGTATTTTAATGTCTCACTAAATTCAGTATTTTAGTTGTATATGTAATAATAGAAGAAATGTATCTGGGATAACCAAATGCCCCATGTCATAGGTTCATAGGTTCATAGGTTTATACTAGGCTATCTGCCCTAAGGCATTTATAAGCCTAGCCCAAATTTTTGTGGCTTACGCCACCCCTTATATGAAATAATACTGTGCCCATTAGTTTGTTGTGCCTCTGTCCAGCAGTGACACAGAGATGATTCCCGAGGTAAACCTACGATCTCCCATCCACAGGTCAAGATTTCACTTGAACAGAGCCAGCGAGGTGCTCTGCCTCACATGGACCGGGATTTTATTCCACAGCATAGGGAGTCTCTGAGTGATAAATCTATCCCTCCAGCACATCCTATTTATATCCGTGCTAAGGTTTAAGTCGCTTGCTCTAGTGGTTTTGGTGGATTTGGATTTTTTGAGGTGGAGCATGTCCATTAATTCGGGTTGGACATGGCCTTGTATGTCAGGCACATGTCACCTCTGAGCAGACAGTATGCGACTGAATAGAGCTGGAGTTTCTTCAATCTGGCAGCATATGACAGATTTTGGAGTCCCTTTATCCTTTTGGTGAGGAACTTTTGGGGTCTCTCCAATTGCTGCAGATGTCGGGTGAGATACATCCCGAATGGGGCATTGTACTCGATCATTGGTCTGATAAGTGAAGAGTACAGGGGAACAATGACCTCACTAGATCTGGATGTGAATCCCTTCATGATCAGGTGGGCAATGTAGAAGGTCTTTCTAACCACTTTAGCAACGTGAGTGTCAAAAGAAAGGCCACTGTCAACCTGGGTCCCCAGGTCCCTGATAAACTCTTCTGTGCTTAGTGGATTGCCACCTATATGGTAGCTTGGGGTTACCTTCTTTTTCCCGAAGGGTATGACTATACATTTTTTGGCATTTAATGTCAGGCCATGGCTCTGGCACCAGCTATCTGTTTCCGTGAGTCCCTTCTGAAGGATATCCGTGTCCGATGCACTTTCCACTATGGCGCCCAGTTTGCAATCGTCTGCAAACTTTGTCAGCCAAAGTCCTCCCATGTTGGCCTGTACTTCTGAGAAGTAGATGCCGAACAATAGGGGGCCAAGGACCGAGCCCTGTGGGACACCACTTGTGACCGGCTTGGAGTCTGACATAGCGCCAGCAACTCTAACCCTGTGGGTTCTGTCCTTAAGCCAGTTTGCAACCCATCTTGTGACATATGGGTTTACATTTAAGCTGGTAAGTTTTTCTACAATACCCGAGTGGGGTATTGTGTCGAAAGCCTTTGCAAGGTCAAGGTAGGCTGTATGGACTGCCTTTCCCTCATCAATGGCCTTGGTGACTGTTTCGAAGAAGTCGACCAAGTTCAAAAGGCATGATCTTCCCTTGACAAAGCCAAACTGGGTCGGGTCCAATGTCTGCAAGTCCCCTATATCTTTGTTTATGAGCTCCATTATGATCCTCTCCATAGCTTTGCAGACTAAACTTGTTAAGCTTATGGGGCGGTAATTACCAGGGTCCGTAGAGGCACCGCCTTAGTGGAGTGGGACCACAGTTGCCGTACGCCACTCCTTGGGCATGTATCCTGTGGTAAGGCTGAGATTAAACAGCTGCCTTATGTGAAGGTTTAATTCCTCATTTAGCTCGTGTAGCACACAGCCGGGGACACCATCCAGTCCCACTGATGCTGTGTTTTTAGCTTTAGAGAGAGCAGCTTTCACCTGCGCATTTGAGATGTCTGGGAGGCTACACTCCGCTGGGATAGTTATCTCTCCTTTAGGGGGAAGGTATGTTTATGTTCATGTTGTAAGGAATAGCTGAAGGAATATACAGAAGCTTGACTGACTTTAAATCCCTCTGAAGCATGAATAGAGAGGTCATTTTTATTTTGAATTTGGGAGTAAAATGATGTGATGTCTTTGCTGAAAAGTCATAGCAAGAATCATTTCTTTCACCTCCAAAGTGACAGTACTTTCATTAAAAACGTCATTATCTCGATAGTTTTTAGGGCCCTAGAATCCCCCATGTTCTTAACAGGTGTTTCAAGGTCCACCTACAGATGGGGTGCTGTATTTAATATTCCCACATTTCACTGCAAACCAAAGAAACAGTTTAGAATATTATTTTAAGTATCTAGAACTACTTTCGCATATTTGTTTCATATCTTCTTCATTTCCCTGGTGTTTGGCCAAATACACACACATACACACACACACACACACACACACACACACACACACACACACGTATGGGTGTATTGTGAATGACTGAACTACCACAGTAATGAATACATATGTGATGAAAGGAGGTACTACTAATACAGATAGCTGGAATTTTGTAAATAATTATATGTCATTTATGAATGTCAAACTGATTTATACAAGATGCTGGTGTTACAAATGTATTAGAACTGTATGTCATGTGCATATCAAACTGATTTGTACAGACATTTGTGTTGAAAAGGTATTTGTAAAGTGCCTGAGTTTAAATGCATCCACAGTGTGTTTTCTGGAGAAAACAGAAATGTACATGCACTATTGTCACTGTTTAAATGTATATGTTTTAATAGAGGAAACTGGCAGACAGGAGGTTAACCTCAGTCCAACAAACTTTAAAAAATATCTAAAATTAAATTACATTATAGGCTAGGTCATAAAGATGCAATCTCACAGGTTTCAAGGCAGCCAGAGACACAAAGTCTGTACTGGGAAGCCTTCTGTATTGTCTTTGGAGTGAACTAGTTGCTGCTCTGGAAGTGTGGAGGAATGCAATTTTTTATGACTTCTAGCACTTGCCAAAGATCTGAGCAAAAGCCCTTGTGCATGTATTTTTACAGGTAGGTGCTAAGTCCTGCCAGCTTCAAGCAATGGGGGTTTTGCATGGGGACTAGAAGTCAGATGACAACAAGTTATGTCATTCTGCAAGCTATCCCAGCAGTAATATTTTAGATATTATTTTGAGAAGTCTCTTAGTGAGACTGAGCATTGTGCATTCTATCTTGGACCTGACAGCAACAAGGAGGACCACTCACTACATCATCTGCCTTGCTCTATTAAGTAAGTTATTAGGTAATAGCGTATTTCTCTTAGATACAGTCAAGAATATACTGAAACTTAGCTTAGATATTATTTTTCTTTATTTGTCTGAGCCTGTCCTGCAATGTTATTTTAAATATTTCCCTGTAGTTTTGAACTTTGATATCACTGTGAATATATATTTAGTATTGTCTTTTTCTTTTATCATGTATTATTAAATATATTTAAACCTTTCATTGTGACTTATCTTTGTAGAGATATTTAAGTTTTGAGAGTACTTGCATATTTATTTGGTGACACTCTGTGGGCCACTCCTAATAGCCTTGCTCTTGGTCAAACTACCATCTGTATTAGTATTAATATTACACAGTTAAATTGGGCACCCTTTGTTAAGGGACTTAATGTACAGGAAAGGTGTTCTGGTGACAGTGGTAACTACCTTATAGTCTGGGCAGAAGGGGGCATAGCTAGTAAACCTGTGCCAGCCTTTCCTAGGTGTGTGTGTGTGTGTGTGTGTGTGTGTGTGTGTGTGTGTGTGTGTGTGTGTGTGTGTGTGTGTGTGTGTGTGTGTGTGTAAAACAAATTTCCAAGAGTGTGTGTCAGCTACTTGGGCAGGGACATGAAGCACTAGTTGGACAGAGAGAGTGTTGGAGGACTTGGCTTGAAACCATGGCTAAGGGCTCAACTCTATAGCTGTTCCAGTGGGGAGCCTTATTGGGGATGTGGAGAAAGAGGGAGAAACCAGTCCCGGACTGACTGTGGTCTCTGTGTGCTCTTAAGGGAAATTGCACTTGATGCAGAGAGCTGCATCTGGAAATACTGTTTATGTACGAGTTATCCTCCCAGTGAACATTCCCCCACAGGTGCCAGTGGTGTGGATTGAGGCTCTTTGATTACTGGTCCGGTGGTGAGTCATCACATATTTGGTCGTCACAGCATAACATCGACAAAATAAGTTTGATCATCCACAATACCGAAAAGAAAGAAAAAAATGAACACAATAATATCAGGAGAGGAAAACTACTCCCACTCCAGATATTAAAACTAACCCCCCACCCCATAACACCAGCCTCAAATTTGTTTGAATAGTGGCAGCATTATGGGAAGGTTTTGATGATGGTTAGTTGTAAGGTTACAGTTGGGAAGCCCCCCTGCACTCTTTAGTAATGGGTGTTAACTCTAACTCTAACACTCCAGAGATGTGGAAACCTGCAATTCCCAGAGATTGTGAAGGAACTGTCATTTCTACTCAAATTCATACAATCTGCCTGGACCACATGTTCATCGTGCATACAGCTGCAGTCATAACAGATGGGTTTTCCTGCCGTCAGGCGGGTCCTCGGTTGGCCGAATTCCAAAGTCTAGGTCCGGCGTCGGATGTCGTCACTTCTTCCCTGACGTCAGCACAACAGGGGTATAAAAGAACCAGCCAACTCCATTTTCTTCAGTCTTTCTTGCCACGCAGTGCCCGAAGCAGAAGCAGTTCGCAAGTGCCAGTCGGCCAGCTCCTGAGATTATGAATATTTTTCAATCGAAGTCTTCTTAAAAGCTAAGCACCCCATTGGGGAAACTTTTCTTGCCTCAGACCGATGTCAGACAAAGTTAATAATTGCATTTCATGTGGGAAGCAAATACCGCATAAGGATTTCCATTCCCTCTGCATTCCTTGCTTAGGCCCAGACCACGACGTCTCGGCCTGTCGTTTTTGTGCTACATTCAACAGACGTACTATTAAGCGTCGGGCAGAGTTCGCCCAACACGATTTTGGCAAAAAGTTTAATTACATTATGTCATCCGATACTCCGACTCCAGTTTTGAGTAAAAGATGCAAAGATAAGGACCGACATACGAGGTCCGCGACTTCTACCGACACCACGCTAAAGCCGACTACAGGTGCTCCGGTTCTCAGCGAGGCACCTACGCAGCCCCTGACTACCGATGACACTTCATTAGCAGTGTCTTCTGTGCCTGAGGTTGCAGGCTCTTCGGCCCACACCCCGACTGCAGATACCGAAGCCACTCTTGGCGGGGAAACTCAGAGTTTAGACAGGCCTGCCACCTCTCAAGGTATCTTCAGGCCTTCTTCTTCTTTTTCCATTAAGGCTTTCACTAAATCTAAAGCAGCCATGCATACTAAATGACCAGCTCCACAGGGCCCATCTCAAGGCCCCATGCCTAAAAAGCAGATGCTCAAAATGGCTGAGGATTTGATTACTCTTATCAGGGGTTCTCAACCCCCCTCGGACAAAAGGCCCAGAGTGGAGGAAGAATACCCTTCCTCGGACCAGGCCTCCATTACTTCAGAACATTCTGAAGACCAGGAACATTCATACTCCCCTTTTGAAGATTCTGATGCAGAGGAGTCCATTCCCTCTGTCTCCCCCCCTGAGGACTACTCCTTTGGGGAAACCTTGCATACCTTGAGGGAACACTTCCACTGGGAAGGCCAAGATTACTCAGACTCCAAGAAAAGGCTCAGGGATTTCCTCTTGCTCCCTCAGCACAGGCCTCTGGCTATCCCTCCTGTCTTAGACATACTAGATGATGTGTATTCAGAGGCCAGCCTTAACCCAGATTCTTTACCTCCAGCTCCAGTCAAGCCTGACAGGTATTACCAGGTTCCTGATTCACACCAATTCTTATACAAAAGCCATGCGGCTGACCCAGAAACTATTTTATAGGGTCCCAAGGGAATTAAGGTCTCCACTGCCAAAAATCCATTACCTTCAGAGAGAGATTCCAGAGCTTTAGAAAGGTGGGGGAAAAAGGTATACACCTTGGCCACTTTAACCATGAGGGCATTAAACTGTCAGTTCCATATGTTAAAGTATCAACAGTTTTTGTTATCTTAGTTGAAAAGCAAAATGTCACAACCTGAACAACCAGACTTGAAGGAGTTGCAGGATTTGTTGCATAGTGCAGAGCAAGTGAGTAAACATACCTTGCAATGTGGTTTTGATGCTTTAGAGGCCTCATGTAGAGCTGCTGTTACAGGATCAGTCATACGTAGACATGCTTGGCTCAAAGAGCAAACCTTGCCAGATCATGTCAAAGCTAAATTACTTGATGCACCTCTTCAAAAAGATGTATTGTTTGGTGTTAAAGCTGAGGAGGTATTAAAGAAAATGGAGGAAAAGGCAAAATCAATGCAAACAGTGAAAGATTTCCTACAGGTGCAACCTCCACGTTTCAGTAGGAATTGGCCTTCAAAAAATTGGTCCTTTCCAGCCACGGACAGACCTCAAAGAGGTAGATACAGGTGCCTGAGGGGTAGAGGGCAATCTCAAGGATCATTTAGAGGCAGACAATGGCAAGCACCTACACCAAGAGGTGATGGGGATAGTTCACAGCCATTCAGAAAGCAGAACCAATGACTTTCCCCTTTGCATGCCAAGCAAGTCTCAAATGGCAGCACCTTTAGGCGGAAAACTGGCATTATTTTCAAAAAATTGTCATATTGTCACAAAAGACAAATGGATCCTGGACATTATAGACAGAGGCTACAGATTACATTTTCACACCCTTCCAAAAATGAGAGGCATGCCAAACCTGCCACACAATCAAAGGCAGAGGCACAAAAACAAATTTCAGATCTCATGGACATGAAAGCTATTCAAGAGGTACCTACACAAGAACAGGGTCAAGGTTTTTATTCCAGACTATTCCTGGTGCCAAGGAAGGGCAAAGATTGGAGACCTATTTTGGACCTATCCATCCTAAACACATATTTACTCGTACCAAAATTCAAGATGCTCACATTACAGCAGATTCTTCCCATGCTGGGCAAGGAGTCTTGGCTGGTAACATTGGACCTCAAGGAGGCATACCTGCATGTCCCAATCTGACAAGATTGCAGAAGATACCTCAGATTTCTTGCAGGTTCAACCCATTATCAATTCTCTGCATTGCCCTTTGGCGTATCTACTGCGCCCAGAGTGTTCACGAAATGCCTGGCATCAGTAATTGCCTTCTGCAGACTTCAAGGGATACAAATATACCCATATTTGGACGACTGCCTGATCCAAGTGGACAGCAAACACATACTTCTGAAACACCTGGTGTTTGTAATAATGTTGTTGAATTCTCTGAGATACACAGTCAACAAAAAGAAATCAAGACTAATACCCTCTCAAACAATAATTTTCCTGGGTGCCATCTTGAATACAAACACCCAGATGGCCTACCTCACACCAGAGAAACAAGGGCAACTAACTCAATACTTCAGAAAACTGGCAACCTTCACCAGGCTGACTGCAATGAAAATCCTGCAGGCTCTGGGATTCATGGCATCTTGCATTCTGCTAATCCCATGTGCAAAGTTGCATATGAGGAAACTTCAATGGTTCCTAAAAAACATATGGTCTCAACACAGCCACAGTTTGGAAACAATTTTACCACTGATTCCATGCTTTCAAAAGGAATTTCTGTGGTGGGCTCAAGCATGCCAAAGAAACATAGGTCTCCCATTCTGCAAGCCTCAAGCAAATCAAGTCATCACAACAGACGCCTCAGACTATGCCTGGGGGGCGCACATGACAGATCGGTGCATTCAGGGCAAATGGTCCCAAAAAGAAAAGCACCTACACATCAATCAAAAGGAAATGCTAGCAGTAATAAATGCTATTGTGGCTTTCAAAGACCTACTACATCCAGGCCAGCTATTGATAAGGACAGACAACACCACAGTGATGTGGTACATAAACAAACAGAGAGGAACCCATTCATATCCCCTATGCAGGCTAGCCATGTCTCTTTGGAACATGGCTCTGGAATTACAAATCCAACTTCAAGCACAGTTCCTGCAAGGCAAGGAAAACATGCTGGCAGACAACCTAAGCAGAAATATGACAGATCCACATGAATGGAAGTTGCATCCTCAAGTTTTTACAAAGATAATTCAAGCATGGGGAAGGCCAGTCATAGATCTCTTTGCCACCCACATAAATTACCAATTGAAAAAATTCTGCTCAAGGACCTTTCATCCACAGGCCTGGAAAGTGGATGCACTCTCTTTCAGTTGGACAACAATGACAGTTTATGCCTTTCCGCCTCTTCCTCTGATGCCCAAAGTTCTATTAAAAGCCAGAACAGACAGACCAAAGATGATTCTCATTGCTCCAGACTGGCCAAGACAGCACTGGTACCCACTCCTGAGGAGCCTGACGCATTACCCACCATGAATCCTGCCTCTAATGCCTCTTCTACTGACTCAGCACAACTTCAAAACTCTTCACAGTCAGCTGAAAACACTCAATCTAGCCGCATGGAGGATTCCTTAAATTCACAACATCTCCAAGGAGGTGCAGGATGTCATTTTGGAGGCCAGAAGGCCTTCTACTAGAAAAGCCTACTCCGCAAAATGGAAACGGTTTTGTGCCTGAAATCAGAAAAAGGGTCAGAATCCTGGAATACTGAATTTACCTCAAATATTACAGTACCTAGCTGAGATGCTAAGCAGTGGACTTTCATTCTCCTCCATCAAAATCCATGCCTCAGCCATTTCTGCAGAATACAACACTGATCCTCCTTTATTCTCTCACCCTCTCTTAAGACAGTTCCTCAGAGGGGCAAAGAATATAAAACCCCCAAGGAAACAACCAGTACCTGCTTGGGACCTCAATTTCATTCTAGAAAAACTGGCCCTGCCTCCTTTTGAGCCAGCTGCTTCAACAGAACTGCAATATTTGTCATGGAAAACAGCCTTCCTTCTGGCTATCACCTCAGCATGCAGGGTTTCGGAACTACCAGCCCTCATGGCTGTGCAGCTTTTCATCATTTTCCATCAGGACAGTTTCCTTACAAACCAACCCTTCCTTTATGCCAAAGGTAATATCCAGGGTAGCCTTGAATCAGGCTATCCACTTACCTACCTTTTACCCTAATCCACAAAACAAAGGGGAGAGACTACTACATTCCTTGGACATTCACAGACAGCTCTGTTATTATTTGGACAGAACAAAGCCTTTCGGAAAATCAGAGCAACTCTTTGTGTCCTATGCTACAGGTGCTCAAGCGAAGCCTATTTCCAAACAGACAATCTCTAAATGGATAGCCCACTGCATACGCTTTTGTTACTCTTTTCATGGTAAATCTGTACCTACAGGCATCAGATCTCACTCCACAAGGGCCACAGCTACCTCTGCAGCTTTCCTCAGGGGGGTTCCTACCAAAGATATTTTGGAAGCAGCCACTTGGAGTTCTGTACATACTTTCTCCAAGCACTATCACCTACCACTATACTCCATATCTAGAGTGGGCTTTGCCACTGCAGTCTTGCAGGGCATCCTGGCTCCTCCTAGTTCCACTTAGTGCCTACCACCCCTTTTTTAGCTTTGGGATTCTACCCATCTGTTATGACTGCAGCTGTATGCACGATGAACATAGTACAGTTTTGTACCTACCATAAATGTAGATGTTCGAGTGCTAATACAGCTGCAGTCCAGGTTTCCCTCCCTCCTTCACCTCTTGGGACAGGCCTTATGGCTAACACCTTCTCATACAACCTAATTGGGGTATTCTTTTATGATGTATTTGCTTGCAACTACTGTTTTTTGATTATATTGCATTGCATTATTACATAAATTTATGTTTTGCCTTCCTTCTGGGGGCACCTGACATCTGGGGCAAGAAAAACTGAAGAAAATGGCGTCGGCTGGTTCTTTTATACCCCTGTCGCACTGACGTCAGGGAAGAAGCGACGACATCCGACGCCGGACCTAGACTTTGGAATTCGGCCGACCGAGGACCCGCCTGATGGCAGGAAAACCCATCTGTTATGACTACAGCTGTATTAGCACTCGAACATCTACATTTATGGTAGGTACAAAACTGTACTTTCTGCCTGGGCGGGACAGGTTTTGAAGAACAGACCTTCTAACAAAACAAATTCCAGTAGACTATCTTGTGTCCTTCTCAGTTAATTATTATCAGCAACAAATATAAAAGCTTTTCCTACACCAAAGTCTTATGCCAATGCCAGCCTTTAGGAACTGAAATAATTTTATAGCCAAATTAATGTTGATGGCCATAGCTGTCCTGTTAGGTAATTGACCATTAAAAATGACTTTGGCAGCCTTTACCCTGGCATCCTTTCACTCACTTTTATAAATGGAGTTTTTTTTTCATTATCCTTTTTGCCTCCATGCCTGCTTACAATCAGGTCCACCTCCTTCCTCCTGAGGCTATCATCCTGGCTATTATCATGGGGTAATCTTAACTTAGTTTCCCCACAGCACCACTGCAACCTAATGCAAACAAATACCCACAATGCTAGAGTCACTAATACATGTACGATTTACTCTAATCCATGACCACAGTGAATGCATGATTGATTCTAATTCATGACCACAATGTATGAGTACTTGTGCCTTGGCCATTCATCAAGCTCTTTCCTTTACACCCAGAATCCAACAGGTATCAGTATCACAGCAGACAGTGCCACTCCCACCCTATCCCCCCAAACACCCAGGTCACTATGTACTTCTGGGTTATCTGGGTCACAGTCAGAGACTTATCTCTCAGCAACATGTAGATTGCTTTATTGCTTGCAGTTTGGCTGATTTGTGAGTACAATGATTTAAAATAGGTAGTTACCTTATCAAAAAAGTGTGCCACAAAATTCTTAATAATACAGAAGCATTACAAACAAACTGGATCCATGAACAAAATATCATGCTATTTTACCTACTAAATAAGGCAAAGAGTATATTATGTTTGTGTCTTTCAGTTATTTAATGTTACAGAAAATTGCACAAAATAAGGTGCATGCTCATCTGGACCTCTGTGTGTTTTTTTGTTTGTTTTTTGTCATCGTAAAAAAAAAATCATCCATACCAGTAGAGAATGGTAGAATGCACCCTGTTTTTAACTTGGAGGCCATTTGAGTAATGGGGATAGCTGTTATTGCCAAGTTCCAGGCTGTTGTTGTGATCTCTAGATGATGTTTCAATGAAATCTGCAAATTCTTCTTGTGGCTATGTGGGCTTTGTCTAACTCCCCTTTTGAAGATTCTGATGCAGAGGAGTCCATTCCCTCTGTCTCCCCCCCTGAGGACTACTCCTTTGGGGAAACCTTGCATACCTTGAGGGAACACTTCCACTGGGAAGGCCAAGATTACTCAGACTCCAAGAAAAGGCTCAGGGATTTCCTCTTGCTCCCTCAGCACAGGCCTCTGGCTATCCCTCCTGTCTTAGACATACTAGATGATGTGTATTCAGAGGCCAGCCTTAACCCAGATTCTTTACCTCCAGCTCCAGTCAAGCCTGACATGTATTACCGGGTTCCTGATTCACACCAATTCTTATACAAAAGCCATGCGGCTGACCCAGAAACTATTTTACAGGGTCCCAAGGGAATTAAGGTCTCCACTGCCAAAAATCCATTACCTTCAGAGAGAGATTCCAGAGCTTTAGAAAGGTGGGGGAAAAAGGTATACACCTTGGCCACTTTAACCATGAGGGCATTAAACTGTCAGTTCCATATGTTAAAGTATCAACAGTTTTTGTTATCTTAGTTGAAAAGCAAAATGTCACAACCTGAACAACCAGACTTGAAGGAGTTGCAGGATTTGTTGCATAGTGCAGAGCAAGTGGGTAAACATACCTTGCAATGTGGTTTTGATGCTTTAGAGGCCTCATGTAGAGCTGCTGTTACAGGATCAGTCATACGTAGACATGCTTGGCTCAAAGAGCAAACCTTGCCAGATCATGTCAAAGCTAAATTACTTGATGCACCTCTTCAAAAAGATGTATTGTTTGGTGTTAAAGCTGAGGAGGTATTAAAGAAAATGGAGGAAAAGGCAAAATCAATGCAAACAGTGAAAGATTTCCTACAGGTGCAACCTCCACGTTTCAGTAGGAATTGGCCTTCAAAAAATTGGTCCTTTCCAGCCACGGACAGACCTCAAAGAGGTAGATACAGGTGCCTGAGGGGTAGAGGGCAATCTCAAGGATCATTTAGAGGCAGACAATGGCAGGCACCTACACCAAGAGGTGGTGGGGATAGTTCACAGCCATTCAGAAAGCAGAACCAATGACTTTCCCCTTTGCATGCCAAGCAAGTCTCAAATGGCAGCACCTTTAGGCGGAAAACTGGCATTATTTTCAAAAAATTGTCATATTGTCACAAAAGACAAATGGATCCTGGACATTATAGACAGAGGCTACAGATTACATTTTCACACCCTTCCAAAAATGAGAGGCATGCCAAACCTGCCACACAATCAAAGGGCAGAGGCACAAAAACAAATTTCAGATCTCATGGACATGAAAGCTATTCAAGAGGTACCTACACAAGAACAGGGTCAAGGTTTTTATTCCAGACTATTCCTGGTGCCAAGGAAGGGCAAAGATTGGAGACCTATTTTGGACCTATCCATCATAAACACATATTTACTCGTACCAAAATTCAAGATGCTCACATTACAGCAGATTCTTCCCATGCTGGGCAAGGAGTCTTGGCTGGTAACATTGGACCTCAAGGAGGCATACCTGCATGTCCCAATCTGACAAGATTGCAGAAGATACCTCAGATTTCTTGCAGGTTCAACCCATTATCAATTCTCTGCATTGCCCTTTAGCTTATCTACTGCGCCCAGAGTGTTCATGAAATGCCTGGCATCAGTAATTGCCTTCTGCAGACTTCAAGGGATACAAATATACCCATATTTGGACGACTGCCTGATCCAAGTGGACAGCAAACACATACTTCTGAAACACCTGGTGTTTGTAATAATGTTGTTGAATTCTCTGAGATACACAGTCAACAAAAAGAAATCAAGACTAATACCCTCTCAAACAATAATTTTCCTGGGTGCCATCTTGAATACAAACACCCAGATGGCCTACCTCACACCAGAGAAACAAGGGCAACTAACTCAATACTTCAGAAAACTGGCAACCTCACCAGGCTGACTGCAATGAAAATCCTGCAGGCTCTGGGATTCATGGCATCTTGCATTCTGCTAATCCCATGTGCAAAGTTGCATATGAGGAAACTTCAATGGTTCCTAAAAAACATATGGTCTCAACACAGCCACAGTTTGGAAACAATTATACCACTGATTCCATGCTTTCAAAAGGAATTTCTGTGGTGGGCTCAAACATGCCAAAGAAACATAGGTCTCCCATTCTGCAAGCCTCAAGCAAATCAAGTCATCACAATAGATGCCTCAGACTATGCCTGGGGCGACATGACAGATCGGTGCATTCAGGGCAAATGGTCCCAAAAAGAAAAACACCTACACATCAATCAAAAGGAAATGCTAGCAGTAATAAATGCTATTGTGGCTTTCAAAGACCTACTGCATCCAGGCCAGCTATTGATAAGGACAGACAACACCACAGTGATGTGGTACATAAACAAACAGAGAGGAACCCATTCATATCCCCTATGCAGGCTAGCCATGTCTCTTTGGAACATGGCTCTGGAATTACAAATCCAACTTCAAGCACAGTTCCTGCAAGGCAAGGAAAACATGCTGGCAGACAACCTAAGCAGAAATATGACAGATCCACATGAATGGAAGTTGCATCCTCAAGTTTTTACAAAGATAATTCAAGCATCGGGAAGGCCAGACATAGATCTCTTTGCCACCCACATAAATTACCAATTGAAAAAATTCTGCTCAAGGACCTTTCATCCACAGGCCTGGAAAGTGGATGCACTCTCTTTCAGTTGGACAACAATGACAGTTTATGCCTTTCCACCTCTTCCTCTGATGCCCAAAGTTCTATTAAAAGCCAGAACAGACAGACCAAAGATGATTCTCATTGCTCCAGACTGGCCAAGACAGCACTGGCACCCACTCCTGAGGAGCCTGACGCATTCCCCACCATGAATCCTGCCTCTAATGCCTCTTCTACTGACTCAGCACAACTTCAAAACTCTTCACAGTCAGCTGAAAACACTCAATCTAGCCGCATGGAGGATTCCTTAAATTCACAACAGACCCTACTCTCCAAGGAGGTGCAGGATGTCATTTTGGAGGCCAGAAGGCCTTCTACTAGAAAAGCCTACTCCGCAAAATGGAAACGGTTTTGTGCCTGGAATCAGAAAAAGGGTCAGAATCCTGGAATACTGAATTTACCTCAAATATTACAGTACCTAGCTGAGATGCTAAGCAGTGGACTTTCATTCTCCTCCATCAAAATCCATGCCTCAGCCATTTCTGCAGAATACAACACTGATCCTCCTTTATTCTCTCACCCTCTCTTAAGACAGTTCCTCAGAGGGGCAAAGAATATAAAACCCCCAAGGAAACAACCAGTACCTGCTTGGGACCTCAATTTCATTCTAGAAAAACTGGCCCTGCCTCCTTTTGAGCCAGCTGCTTCAACAGAACTGCAATATTTGTCATGGAAAACAGCCTTCCTTCTGGCTATCACCTCAGCACGCAGGGTTTCGGAACTACAAGCCCTCATGGCTGTGCAGCTTTTCATCATTTTCCATCAGGACAGTTTCCTTACAAACCAACCCTTCCTTTATGCCAAAGGTAATATCCAGGGTAGCCTTGAATCAGGCTATCCACTTACCTACCTTTTACCCTAATCCACAAAACAAAGGGGAGAGACTACTACATTCCTTGGACATTCACAGACAGCTCTGTTATTATTTGGACAGAACAAAGCCTTTCAGAAAATCAGAGCAACTCTTTGTGTCCTATGCTACAGGTGCTCAAGCGAAGCCTATTTCCAAACAGACAATCTCTAAATGGATAGCCCACTGCATATGCTTTTGTTACTCTTTTCATGGTAAATCTGTACCTACAGGCATCAGATCTCACTCCACAAGGGCCACAGCTACCTCTGCAGCTTTCCTCAGGGGGGTTCCTACCAAAGATATTTTGGAAGCAGCCACTTGGAGTTCTGTACATACTTTCTCCAAGCACTATCACCTACCACTATACTCCATATCTAGAGTGGGCTTTGCCACTGCAGTCTTGCAGGGCATCCTGGCTCCTCCTAGTTCCACTTAGTGCCTACCACCCCTTTTTTAGCTTTGGGATTCTACCCATCTGTTATGACTGCAGCTGTATGCACGATGAACACAGTACAGTTTTGTACCTACCATAAATGTAGATGTTCGAGTGCTAATACAGCTGCAGTCCAGGTTTCCCTCCCTCCTTCACCTCTTGGGACAAGCCTTATGGCTAACACCTTCTCATACAACCTAATTGGGGTATTCTTTTATGATGTATTTGCTTGCAACTACTGTTTTTTGATTATATTGCATTGCATTATTACATAAATTTATGTTTTGCCTTCCTTCTGGGGGCACCTGACATCTGGGGCAAGAAAAACTGAAGAAAATGGCGTTGGCTGGTTCTTTTATACCCCTGTCGCACTGACGTCAGGGAAGAAGCGACGACATCCGACGCCGGACCTAGACTTTGGAATTCGGCCGACCGAGGACCCGCCTGACGGCAGGAAAACCCATCTGTTATGACTGCAGCTGTATTAGCACTCGAACATCTACATTTATGGTAGGTACAAAACTGTACTTTCTGCCTGGGCAGGACAGGTTTTGAAGAACAGACCTTCTAACAAAACAAATTCCAGTAGACTATCTTGTGTCCTTCTCAGTTAATTATTATCAGCAACAAATATAAAAGCTTTTCCTACACCAAAGTCTTATGCCAATGCCAGCCTTTAGGAACTGAAATAATTTTATAGCCAAATTAATGTTGATGGCCACAGCTGTCCTGTTAGGTAATTGACCATTAAAAATGACTTTGGCAGCCTTTACCCTGGCATCCTTTCACTCACTTTTATAAATGGAGTTTTTTTTTCATTATCCTTTTTGCCTCCATGCCTGCTTACAATCAGGTCCACCTCCTTCCTCCTGAGGCTATCATCCTGGCTATTATCATGGGGTAATCTTAACTTAGTCTCCCCACAGCACCACTGCAACCTAATGCAAACAAATACCCACAATGCTAGAGTCATTAATACATGTACGATTTACTCTAATCCATGACCACAGTGAATGCATGATTGATTCTAATTCATGACCACAATGTATGAGTACTTGTGCCTTGGCCATTCATCAAGCTCTTTCCTTTACACCCAGAATCCAACAGGTATCAGTATCACAGCAGACAGTGCCACTCCCACCCTATCCCCCCAAACACCCAGGTCACTATGTACTTCTGGGTTATCTGGGTCACAGTCAGAGACTTATCTCTCAGCAACATGTAGATTGCTTTATTGCTTGCAGTTTGGCTGATTTGTGAGTACAATGATTTAAAATAGGTAGTTACCTTATCAAAAAAGTGTGCCACAAAATTCTTAATAATACAGAAGCATTACAAACAAACTGGATCCATGAACAAAATATCATGCTATTTTACCTACTAAATAAGGCAAAGAGTATATTATGTTTGTGTCTTTCAGTTATTTAATGTTACAAAAAATTGCACAAAATAAGGTGCATGCTCATCTGGACCTCTGTGTCTTTTTTTGTTTGTTTTTCGTCATCTTAAAAAAAAATCATCCATACCAGTAGAGAATGGTAGTATGCACCCTGTTTTTAACTTGGAGGCCATTTGAGTAATGGGGATAGCTGTTATTGCCAAGTTCCAGGCTGTTGTTGTGATCTCTAGGTGATGTTTCAGTGAAATCTGCAAATTCTTCTTGTGGCTATGTGGGCTTTGTCTAACTGCATTGGTTTCTTCCCAGTTCCCATCTCCCAAAGACTGACTGCTTGAGTTTATTTTTTCTTAAAAAGTGTCTCTGTTTTTCTTCCCCCCACAGGAACTCACTGAAAATGAGTCATTGATTTAGTGGGGTTAACTAAATGAAATAAATGAATATAAACTATATCGTTTTTTCTCAGATTTCCAGTGCTGGGAACCTCACAAGCACCACAGTGTGAGTGGTAGAATGTATTCAGAAAGTTCATGCCATCCTCAACATGAATCATGTTAGAAAATCCACATTTACACATCTGTTTGACTGATGGTTTACCAGGCAACAGTAAGCACCTTTCAGTAACAAAAAACAGATAGATAGATAGATAGATAGATAGATAGATAGATAGATAGATAGATAGATAGATAGATAGATGACAGCTAGTAAGGCATATATGCAGAAAGACTGATAAATAAATAGATTTGTTTAGTTACACTGAAAAAATATATATATGTATAGTAAACAAGCAAAGTGCAATGCTTCATTTTACTGATCACAACTTTCCATTTCCAGGTACTGCCCAGGTGAAATAATTCACAAAGAAGAAAAAAAATGGAACAGAGAGGCAGTAACCTGTACATATCAAAAAACAGAAAGGAGCAATAAAACCAATAAAAACTATGCAGTAGCAATTAACAAATGTAGCAGTAATTATAAGATAAATGCACATTTTACAATTTTAAATTATTATATTTCAGGTTTACATCATGGTGGAAGTGCTATAGGGTAATGGGAGTCAGGGTGGTGAGGTGGATGTAAGAGGTGTTAGTATTTGAGATAGTAAGGCTAGAGATTATGAGCCCCTTAGGTGATGTGGCCTGCTGTGTGGCAAGTCCAGTTTGACTTAGTGTGGAGGATTTTTTAAGTTCAGCTCTGAAAGTGGGGAGGGGGACTGTAAGTTTCTTTAGGTGCGGAGATTCCCATAGCTTAGAAGCGAGGATTAAGAAGGTATGATTGGTGCAGTGTAGCCCGGTTTGTGGGGTTTAGAATGGGAATTGCTTCAGAGAAGCATCTGAGGCTGTAGTGTGTGTGTTTGGCAGCTACTGGTGGGAATGAGGTAGGTTGGAGAAGTTGAAGGTGGCACATCCTAGAACAGGTCTACTGTATGCTGCATAGGAAGACATTTGGCTTTTCTGGGGGTGAGGTACTGGTGTTCACGAGAGGGAGAGTTAGTGAGTGTGCCTTGGTTGGGTTGGATAAGCAAAGTGAGATTTTTCTGTCCTAGAAGAGATGTGAGTTAACGTTTGCCATGGATTTCTCAATACAGATATGGAATGTTAGTGACTAGTCTATATACAAGCCAAGTTATTTGAAGGAGTTGGCTGTTTCTAGTGGTTTGTCACAAAGTGTAGTCATATTGAGTGACTTTGGTGATTTGTTTTAAGTTTATGGGAGGAGACAAACAGCACACCTTTTTTTTTTGCAGGGGGGTATTAGTTTGTGGTTAATGAGACAGAAATAGAGGGAGCTAGGGTAATTTTGCAGTTGTTTTTTGATTGTTAAGTGGCTGTGGCTGGACCTAAAAATTACCATATCATCAGCACAGAGGACAAGTTGTAGAGTAGGAAAGTTGTGAGGTAATTTACTGTTGAAAATAAAGAAAAGAAGAGAAGCTAGGATAGAACCTTGCGATAATCACAATGAAAGAGATGTGGGCTGACATAAGGAACAGCCATAATTTAACACTGAAGAATCTGGCCATAAGACTTGGAACCAGGTGATGAATGTTTCACCAATGTGAATGCTCTGAAGAGAGAAAATGAGGCTGATTAGTTTAACGGCTTTTGTGAAGTCAGTGAATATTGCTCCTGTGAGGTTACTTTTGCCCACGTTGAGCAGAATGTCATCAGTTAGACACCAAAGTGTAATACGACCTGTCCAGAATCCATGCTGTTTTATGGTATGGAGCTGATATAGCTGAATGTAGCTTAAGACTTGGATGTAAATGATTTTTTCTAACATCTCAGCAACAGTGAGTGGAACGGAAACAGAATGAAAGCTTGCGGTGTTATGATGTTTAGATTGTTTGGGCAGGGGTAATTAGTGCCATTTTCCAGATGTTTGACATAATATTTGATGTCAGGAAAAAGTTAAACATGTGACAAAGAGGATGGTATAGATATGTCCTGCAGTGTTGGAGAAACCAGGGAAAAATGTGGCCGGAGCCAGGAAGTAGGGGGAGGGAATCTGATGACACATCATCAAGTAGTTACTTATTTTTTTTTTTAAGTGAGATTTTATTTAAGTAAAAAGAGATGAAGGGAGGCAAAGGAAGTGGAGATGCTGTTGACAGTTTGAGGAGGGTGGCTAAGTTATCTGACAAAGTGAGAGTAGGTAAGCGACCCCTTATTAGTCCACATTAGGTTTAGAGAATTTCTTGTCAGAGTATTTGCATCCAGTGATTAGACTGACCTAATGCCAGAAGTGTTTGAGTTTAAGAGAGAAACTTGCTTGTTTTTGAGATAGTACGATTTTTGCCTCCATATGGATTGTTTAGCCATGTTCCTGAGTTCGTGCTGGAGTACAGTACTTACAGTACACTAAAACATGGTATTAGCATTACTTTCTAAAGTAGGTCAATCTTCAATAATTCTGAAAGAAGAGCAGAGAAGAGAAAATGAGAGATGGAAGGTGAATTAGGGTATATTCCCTGTGTTGAAGCAGTAGCATTTGATTTGGGTAAAGAGGTGCTTTTTAGCTGCATTCTAAATTTGAATTGTGGATTTCCTTTAGGTCATTAAAGAGAGCTTGCCAAAGAGCTGGTGCCTGGGCAGATAATGAGTGTGCAGTGCTGTGGAGTTTGGAACTAGGGTAATGAGAGATGGTGTAGCTTGTCAATAGTGTCTCATGTTGTATGTGGAAGTTTTGCCATGATGTTTGCTGCAAGGGGAATAAATATCTGGAGATGGATTCATTTGTTGAGTTGGGATCCTAACAATGGATTAGATCATTGTTTTATTGGATTGCCATTTGGATTTTTCTTGAGTGATAAAGTAATGCTGTGGGGGGTGTAATAAATAGGCTGTATGTGGAAGTTTTGCCATGATGCTTGCTGCAAGGGGAATAAACATCTGGAGATGGATTTGCTTGTTGAGTTGGGATCCTAACAATGGGTTAAATCATTGTTTTATATGTAACTATTTGGCTTTTTCTTTGTAATAAAGTGATGCTGAGGGAGGGAGTGAGTTTGCAATAATAGGCAGATGCTTTGGGAAATTGTCTAGCATGTGGAGGTGTTTTTCTTGGAGAAGGATGCAAAAATGGGTAGTCAACATTCTAGCTGTGAGAGGAAGACTCTTGCCAATGGCTTCTCTGGCTGATTGAGATAGAAAAGGGGGAGATTTTTTGGCCCAAAACAGGAGAAAGATTATTAGTTGCTCTCACTCTGTCTATGTGGAATTGAAAGTTTAGCGATTGATCATCATCATAATCCTAAGTATCTGAAGGTGGAGGTTGTTTCTATGGTATGGTTATGTAAGTCAAAGACAGTTAGAGTCTGGTGCTCTGTGAATTTTCTGTGGAGCTACAAAAAACATAGTGTTGGTCTTGGAGGGGTTGTGAAGTAGTTTATGGTTAGGTAGACAGACAGACAAAAATAATAAAAATAACAGACATACAACTCTTAAATGAACTTCTAGGAAATAAAACAATGGTGAAATTACATGTTTGTTGCAGTTACTCTTCGAGTGCTATATAATAAAACAAGGAAGGAACCTGTCCTAACAAACATGTTCACAGATTTGCTGGTTATGGGCTTCTAATTAAAGTTAGGTTTATGTACTGAAATGTCATTCACAATCTGATGCTTAAACCTGACATGCAAATGCTTGTACTGAAAACCAAAGCATATGTTTGCGTTCTTCTGTAAGCAGAGAGAATTAATTTATTGTGGTCCTAATTTACCTCCTGCTGCACTTTGCTTACAATGGAAAATAAATTAAGAACCGAGTTTGTAATCATACATATCTCACCCTCCTCTAAATTAACATGGGCTAATTGAATTTCTACAAATTAGCTGATTTAATTAAGAAACTACAATGCATCAGAAGCTGTGATATTCTGTGTTATAGTAAATATAATATGTACAAGGCTAATCCCCCAGACTCTAGAGACTTGGCACAAGGAGACTTATTATTGCCATGCTGTTGTATTATATTGTAGTGCAAGAACACATTAAGGGGCTGCACTAGGAAGAAACCAGACAATCTAGAAAAAAGCAAAAGCCTAATTTTAACTCACAGTTGGTGAAATCAGTGATTCTGCATGCAAAGCAACTATTTCTATTCAGTGCTGTCTGTCAAAACTGGCACATAAAGTGACTTCACTTATTTGTCTGAACATAAATATAAAAATGAAATTAAATGGGAATAAACTGATATGTTTACAAGCTGGCATAAGATAAAGATGCAGATATTTAAAGTTCACCAGTCCTTTAATTTTCTAATGCAAATAAAGATACATAGAAATTTAAAGCACATCTTCTTTTCACATCCTTATTCATATGGCTAGTTCCTTATTACTTGAAATCCTCATTCCCTTTGTGTCATATAATTTGCACCTCAGCCTTTGCCTCAGTTGTGCATCTATTTATTAATCAATAGACCCATTAAAGGCTGCACCTTGTGTCTGCTGCACAGCACTGACATCCATCAAGCCTCTGACTACCTGTGTAGAGACTGCTGGTGGTACATTTATGCATGTGATGTGTGCACATGCCATTGAGTATACATTCATTAAGCTGAAATCTGTGAATAAAGATACCTTGCAAAGCAGCTCCAGTCTCCATTTATAAATTAGTAATTTATTAGGAATGTATATAGTCTGCAAATATCCCAACAAATGGTACCAAGGCTAGGTTAATAAATACAGGTGTCCCCAGTATTCAAAGGTAAGCAGAAATTAGCAAAGAAAGTAGAAAAGGACATTGTAGGCAACAGCTGAGAAGAGTCCTTGTACTGATGAAAACAACAGTGTAGTATGGTGTGTATGAATAAAGCATAAAGGGGACTAAACATGATTAGGGCATAACACAGAGAATTAAGATCAGATTTCTAATAATAAACAATGTGTTATGTGTTCAAGACACGATTTCAAGAAATACACCTCAAGCACAGAGCAAAGAGATACCTTTGAAGGAAGCCTAGCTCAGGTGTTAGGGGTGTTTTCATCTTGGTTTTCTTTTAATTTATTTAACATTTGTTTACCAGGAAAGTCCAGCTGGGACCCAGCCCATTCTCAATGGAGGCCTAGGAAGGAATGCTCCAGATGCATGTCTTTGGAATGTGGAGAAACTGGAACACCTGGCGGAAACCCACGTGAAGGCATGGAGGACATGCAGACTCCACACAGAAGGCACCTCAGCTAAGAATCGAACTGACAATGCTAACCTCTGCACCACTATGTCACCCGATTGTTCTTGTTAATGTTCTGGACTACCCTGGTGTGCTTAGCTGCTATTTTTCTGAACTGGTAGTTTGATATGGGTAATTGCCCTATCTAATGGATCTAGAATTGCAGGGATTGTTAAATACATGGTGTTACCAGTGCCTTATCCTGGTGAGGGAATTATGAAAACAACAACAAAATTGGATAAATACTGCAGTGAACAAAGCCACAAGAAACAGTATCCAAAAACAAAACAAAAACCAGGACTTCATAAATGCCAAAACTTTAATAAGTACACAAAGCATTTGGGTTACAACTGTATGAATGCACTGAGGAAGGGTCGTAACCCAAAAGATTTGTGTACTTATTAAACTTTTGACATTTCTGAAGTCTTGTTTTTTGTTTTTTGAGGGAATTATGAAAACCACCACCTTCACAATGTGTGGAATGTGCTAAGCAGGCTTAAACAATATGTTTTTGAGTAATTAATATTTAGGAGGACACTGAAGGGACTAAAGAAGTTAATTGTAAATAAAATAGACTTTATTTTTATTATCTGTGTAAAAATGTCATTATATAATTTATAACTCATATTGTAAAGCAGTTCTATATAGTATGCAGTCAGATATATTTTAAATGTAATATGGGTTACTTTTATCAGTGACTACTGTATATGCTAGTGATATTAAATTAGGAAAATATTTTTTTTGATTTGTAATGTAGCCAGACTTTACACTGTAACAGAATAAAATGTCTGTAAAAGAAACAAGTTAAAAGTAATATAAATGTTGTGATCTTGGGCTGCTGGGGAATGTAACAATTCAATGATGATGTCATATGTAGAATTTAAAAAAAAATCCTTGTTTTATAGAGACAGATGTCAAGACTAATGCCTTTTGTTTAAGCTAAAAACACCTAGCTGTTTTAACAGCACCTGCTTTTAGCTTGAGACAAGGAGCCTGCAGGTTGTAGCAGTTAATTTTGTGAAGTCTGAACTGTGTGTTCTACAAGGATTCTTTCTTGCATTTGCAAAGTTACTAGTTGTATTTCTAACAGCTTCTGCTTTTAGTTATACATAAGGAGTATGAAGGTGAAAGTAATTAATGAGTTGCCTGAACAGAGTGTGTGTACAAGGCACAATGTAATTAGTTTTTTAAATGATATTGATAAGTAGTTCAGCAAAATAAATGAAGTTTGAAAATATAGTAAGTGAATAGCTATACAAGCGTAGCTTCTCCAGCTTCTTTAGTTTATTTGTTTAAGGGTAACCAGTGCACTTTTTTTTTCTTTTGGCTAAAAGTTAATGTTTACTGAAAGCATGCAACTTATAAGCATAAAGTTAATTGTGTTACAGTGTGTGTTACAGTCTGTGTTGTCACTTATACATATTGCTCTCAGGTTGCTGTTCCTGTATGAAGTTTTTATGTATGCATTTAAACTAGTCTTGAGATTAGTCATGTGACTGAAGTTATAAAAGTATATATAGTGTGAGGTAAAGCAGTAGTATTGTTCTGATAAAGTCTGTGCTATCCATTGTAGATGAAAGTCCTTATCTTTTGCTAAACATTGTCATATTTCCCATAGCTGCTTCAAATGTTTTTTGAGGTTTTTATTGTTGTGTATTTTACACTTGTGTCATTTTTGCCATTTCCTGTTTTTTTGAATGGTACATTTCAACTTGTTCTGTTTTATGTGCAGTCAAATGCTGTACTGATCTCTAGGTATAGCTGGTTAATCATGTGTGAGGTGTCTTTTGTACATAAACACATATATACGTACAAATATTTCAGTCATAGGCATTAATGCCCTTCTATCCAGCCTGTTACATTTATATAGTTAGACATTTATAACAGTGCAGATACACTTCTGTTTATTAGAATATATATGCAGTAAAATATAACAGTACATGTACACTTTTGTTTGCTAGAATTATATGTAGAAAAATATAGTCACTTAGATGCACATACATTTTTGTTTCTTAGCATTTATATATTAAAGGCTTAAACTGCTCTTAGCTGAAAAGCAAAAAGGCATCCAACTGAATGTATTACAAAATGTCCAGTACTAGGTACAAGCTTCAAGGAAAACAGATAAAAAAACAGATGCAGGGAGTATTGGAAGACTGCTTTCCTACAGAAACATTTTCAAGCAGAAAAAGAGTTTATTATTCACCTTGAAGAAAATAAAGTGAACAGACTGCATGACATTAGAAAATACCAAAGTACTGACTTTAACAAGCAGCACATTCCAAAGACTGTTTTCAAAAAAATGTATATAAAGAACACTGAAAGTGTATGATGCTAGATCTGATTCTTTTTCTCAAAAATGTTTTATATTTCAAATACAGCTGGATAAATTCCATAGTATTTGTATATAACATCTTAAATAACTATGTGCACTATTTACATCAGCCGGACATTATAACAGAGCTCAATATATACAATTACTTTATAGGTATAACAATCCAGTTATCAGAGTGTATCTGTTCAGTTATTGTAAAGTGTCAATCAATGATAAGACTTTTTTCCATGGATTGTTAATAAATGGCTTAGGATGACTCCTTAATTCTTTAATTTTAATTTCCAACAATGCTGTGGTCATCAATCGGCTGTAGAAGTCTTCCAAAGTAGGTATTGTGTTTGTATTCCATCTTCTTGTTATACACTTCCTTGAGATTGCAAGTATTGTCCAAACTAGATACATATTTGCCTCATTCAAATGAGGACCTTTGTACACATTTAATAATACTAGAGGTTTAGATAAGTTAAATGATTCATTAAATAAAACCTGTAAAAAGTTTTTAA
The DNA here is from genome assembly GCF_019279795.1 of Protopterus annectens. Taxonomy (NCBI): domain Eukaryota; kingdom Metazoa; phylum Chordata; order Ceratodontiformes; family Protopteridae; genus Protopterus; species Protopterus annectens. The sequence continues at coordinate 1,449,812,438 of NC_056732.1, forward strand.
TACCATTCCAAAATGGCTTAATTTTAACACAGTCAAAAATGTGATTCCAATCTGTATTATGTATTTACTCACACCTCCAACATATTCCCCTTGTGGAAGAATTAATTTTAGCAATTCTAGCTGGAGTTAAGAATTCTCTGTAAAAGCATTTCTAATTAAAAGCTTTCCAGTATTGTGTAAAGGATATATGTTTTATTGATAATAAAATATTTGATTTAATTTCTTCAGTTAGCTATAATGAGTGTCCTTTTGTTATATAATTCCAATATGAGGATTTGGGTGTGGTTTTATAATTTATCAATATCTTGTAAAATTTTGAAATACTATTTCCCATGTCATAATCATTATATATGATTTCATATAGGTATTTTGTAAGTTTAGGTATTTCTTTAAATGAAGAATTACTAATTATTCTACATAAATCTTGAGAATATGTCAGAATGCTTTCCATAGTTAGCCAATCTTGTTGTGGAATTTTGTATGTTGTTTCTGTTGCTAGCATATACAGAACTTTTGGTTCTTTGATACATTGAAACCAACAAACAAATCCTTTCTGTTCCTAGGAATTAATTATTTCCATGTATATTTTATGTGTATAGCTCTTTGTTGCTATGAATGGTGTTAAAAGATCAAACCAGATTTTTAAATCTATATTTGCATTAATAATTTTCCTAAATGAGTCAATGTAATAATTAATCATACAAGTTTTATTGGGCTTAGTTATGTTATATTGCATACTAATACATAATATGTGCCATGACAAATTGTTTTTATCTGTTATTTGAATTTTTTTGTAAATCAAATTCATTTATTGATGTTACACTTAGTAATTCTTTCCAATTTGCAGAATAATTTGGACTTATCCAATCTGAAATTTTATTAGATATTGATGCTTTTATATATGTTTCTGTATCAGGAAAGTTTAATCCTCCCTTTGTCTATGGTCTGATATGATATATTAAAGCTTTCCTATTTCTTTTGGGAAACCATAAAAATTTGATTAGGCATGAGTTTATTTCTTTGAGTATATTCCTTTCTGGTAATGGTTGTATTGCCAAAGCTAGGTAGTAAACCCATTTTTATTAACTTCAGTCTATCTTCAAATGTTAATATTATTTTGTTCCACTTTTCCACAGAGATTTTAATTGTATTCATGATATTATTGTAGTTTTTTTGAGACTAATGCATTATTATCCCTATATAACTCAATTCCTAGATATTGTAAGGTAAATTCTTTTTCCCTATAATGTGAGTCCCCTTCATCTGCAATTTTTTTTTTTATTTAAAAATAAAAAAAATTATTTTGATTTACTGAAATTGAGTCCTAAAGTCTTTTAAAATGGGTCAATTAAAATATCTATTTTTTTCTAATGTCTCTTTTGTATTGGATAATGTTAATAATATGTCATCAGCAAAGAGCATTACTTTAGAATTGTATTGTTCATAAACATCTACTCCTTTGATTTTTGTATTGTTACATATTGAATCTGCCAGTATTTCAATAGCCAAAGCAAATAGAATCAGTGACATGGGACATCCTTGTTTAGTACCATTTGTTATATGTATAGATTCAGAGGTGAAAGGACCAAACTTAACATATGCTACATTATATATATATATATATATATATATATATATATATATATATATATACACATATATATATATATATATATATATATATATTGGAAATTCAAATAACACCAGAATTTTGAATAAATAGTCCCAATTTCAAGAATCAAAGGCTTTCTTTATATCTAAACCAATTATGATTGTTTCTTTATTTTCTTTATTAATATAATCTATAAGAGAAAGTATCATTTTAATATTGTCATATGTGTGTCTATGATATATATAAATCCACTTTGATCATTATTTTTTGTTTTGGATAGTGGTATTTTCATTCTGTTAGTTAATACTGTCATAAATATCTTATAGTCATTATTTAATAATGATATAGGTCTATATAAGGTACAGAGGTTTCGGGATTTGTCTTCCTTTAGGATTGGTGTGATTAAGGAATATCTCCAAGAGGGTGGTATTAAAGCTTGTGACTACATTTCTAATAGAGTTTTATGGAAGAGGGATAGAATTTTTGAAGGAAAAAGTTTATATATTTCCATAATTATGCCATCTATACTTGGAGCTTTATTATTTTTACCCTCTTTTATTGTATCTGTAATTTCTTTGTAGGATATGGGTGTTTTCAGATCTAGTTTTAATTTTTATGGTATTTTTTTATATTAGAACATTTTTCATCTATATTCAATTGATCAATATGTATATTTTCTTTTTGGAAATATTCCATATAGTGATTTCTATAGGCATACTAAAATGTTTTTGTGAAATAAATTTAAATGAATAAATGTTAACAAAACTAAGATCCACACTAGCCATGCAATGAAAATCATTCCTAATCTGATGGATAAACCTAAGTCCATCAGATTATCACGCATACCTTGACAATCCAGAACATCTGAGCTCCATAAATTGAATTATCATATGGAGAATATTTGTAATAGGAATAAGCAATATTTATATTATTTTGAACAGATATAGTACTATTGTGGATTAGACATAATTCTAATTCAATATAAATGTCTACTTATTATATATGCAATTAATATTTACATGAAAGATAGATGACAAGCAATTCAATCATAGTAAAGTAGGATGTATCATATATAAAACCTCAGTAAAAGATTATAGCACACAGTTATTTAACATATTCACCCTTATTAATAAAGTTAAAAAACGAATAAGTAATTGAAACGAAGTGAAACAGGTAGTCTCCTTAAATTAAAAAATATGTATTTATTCACAATGATGAGCGCTTTCACTTACAAAGCTTCTTCAGATCAATTTAACAAACAAACTAATGATCAGATAATATATATAAATTCAAATTATTTAGATGAATCACATCACACAGTCAATTTATCAATTTAAAAGTGCATCCTATGCATTTAACTTCAGGCATTATTGTTCTTTCTAAGTAAAGTGCACTTCCTATAATATATACAAAATGAAAACACATATATTTCATGAAGCAGCACCTATATGCTCAAAGATAAAATAAACAAATATATCAAAATATATATAAGAATATAAAAGACATTTCATATATACAAGGACAACAATAAAGCCTATTTAAAAACATTAAGAGTTCTCCCATATAGATTATGTAAGCTTCCAATGAAGTAATGTAAAAGCTTCTTCTTACCTAATATTCCAGCTTCTAAAGTAGTGCTTGATGGATGCCCATTCATGTCCCATACCCCTATCTGCTCTTAACTTAATAATCCAATTATTCTCCATGCATTCGGTATGATTTCTAATATTGCCTTCACGAATACTGGGGGGTATAATTTCTAAAACTCTAAACATAAAACCATGGCTTTCATCATGATGCATAACATGTTTAGCTAGGGCATTGTGTACTGACTTTTTTCTAATGTGATAGATATGCTCCCATATCCTATTCCCCGAGTGAATCCTATTCATTTCTTTTCCAACGTAGAATGAACTGCAACTCTGACATACAGCTAAATACACTAAATTAGAAGTCATACAGTTAGCTGATACTGATGTTACAAATTTTCTATTCAAATCAGGATGAAAAAACACACTGTTAGTATCTATATATCTACAAAAATTGCATTGTCCACATGGCTTAGTATATCCATCACGAGGCTCACCCTTACTTTTAAGTGAATAGCAAAGTATTCTTTTGAGATTCTTTTAATTCCTATATTGAAATTGTGGTTGCTCACCTACAATCCCTTTAATATCCTCGTCTACCTGTAGAATTGACCAGTTCTTAAAAATAATATCTCTAATTTCTCTACTATCAGACGTATAAAAGGCTGGAACTTTAAATCATAGGATCCACCAAGTGGAAATTTTATATGTAGTAGCAGATACAGCTGACCAAAATAAGGTGTCCGCTGTGTCATGACATAATTTAGGAACTTCACTTAAATACTACTCTCTCATACTTCATGTCCCTTATAACTCTCTATTCAAGAGTTTTTCTTCAGGTTACTCAATTCATCTGAAAAGCCCTCAGCCTCTGAGGGGTTCAATCTCGAGGCCCCTCATACTCTGGCCCTTGATAATGTTCTTTAAACACATAGGTGGGGTGCATACTGGATCTCATCAACAGGTGCTATTTCGGTAACAGGGCTTATGTATAAACTCCCGTATTAAATTTCAAGCCATCAGGTAGCTTCTCTATATATAGATCTAAAAAATCTATTCTTTAACTGTAAACTCTCCATTGAGAATTTCTAAATATTCAGTTCAGCTATTCATCTTGCAAAAAAGATTTTTCAGTTGCTGGCTACTTCCATTCCATAGAATAAAAAGGTCGTCGACCAAACGTCGATAAAAAAACACATGATCTCTAAATTCTATTAACCTGAATAGGGTTATCTGGTTGACTGGTGGCTAACCATCTGTTCCTGATATATTTTTTATTTGTTACTATTGCTGCCGCTTTCTGGAGCAGGGTCATGCAGTCTACTTCTTCCATTGAATTTGACTATAATCCGTGGAAAGATGACCGAATGGTCGCGGGATAACGTAAGAGGTTCCTACAGCATCTTGATTGTGTGAAGAGCGTATCTTGGCAGGTGGAATTGACCACCCCAAATGACGACGTTGGTAATGCGATGATGGATTATGAAAGGTTGCAACATTTATTAGGTAAACTTGAGAAAAACTTTTTTTAAACTGAAATGGTTACAGATACAATGACTGCACTTTCAGTACTGCCTCAATAACAGAATAGTTCCTAGGGGGCTGCGTGTATTTAATATGCCCAGCCAGGGAGCTCAATATCCAGAATTAGTTGCAGAAAATCAATTTGGAGGTAAGCGGCAAATATCTACAACTACTCATAGATTTCTTTCAACCAGAGGAGACTTTACTTACTGATACCATAAAAATAAAACAACAGTTTATATTTGATAATTTTGCAGCCGCTATAGTAACGCCATTGTTTGAGAGCCTCCTTGATGGCATGGCAGCATTTGAGCGCAAACTTTTGCATCAAAAGAAAAATAAAATTATCAGAGCTACAAATGATTTCAAACTGGGCCATGTCTTTATGTGGCCCAAACGTGGACAAAATATGACTGAGAATATGACTGCAGATCAAAGACTGGGTTCCTCTAAGGACCACGTTGAAGGAAATGTTGACAATGTGTATAGGACTAATGTTACTGATGATAGAACTGCTAATAATAAAAGGAATTGGCATTTTAGGATGCATAATATGAATGTTATACAAGCTATTGAAAGTAATAGAGAAGGACAGGAAGACATAGAAACAATAGAGGGCAGTTTATTAAGCCCGGTAACACATGTGAACACTGAGAATTCCTTACAAGGACATGATGTAAATACACCCTCCATTGCAGAGGAAGGGAATTTATACCCAGAAGTCAGGATTATAAAACCTCAACCTTCAACTGTAGTACAATCACCACAATTAGTGTGTAAGACTCAAAATAAGTAGCTAGTAATAAATCTGCAGAGAATAATGTTAATACAGGTGAGAGTATTCCTTCCTCTTCCTGTACGCCTAGAGAAAAGGTATGAGACTTGACACGCTCTATGAGTCATGGCCACCAAATGAAAAGGAAATACTCGGGGAATTCTGACAACCCACCAGACCCTCAAAAAGATGTGGGGGAAAGGAGCCAGTCTTTAGTGTATAACATCTCTTCTTATCTACTCTCGTCAGATGAAGAGAGTTTATTAAACAAAGGGTTGAATTTTATTCCCAAATGCTGTAGTGAGATAACAAATACAGTCATGGGCCTGAAGGTCTTTTGTAGAAATGTCATGCTTAGACTATTATATGGTAATCAAGATAATGAGACCATAAGTCTGCAAAGTGAGAATGTTCGAAGATTTAAAAGTCTTAGCCATTTTGTTTCACAGAATCAGCCTTTATTGGATGCTTATTTTAAACTAACAGAGGAGGAACTGTTTAGATATTATGATACTATGATGCCCCATAGGAGAAAATTATAAAGGGATAATTTGAGTTATAAGGTGAAGGTGATTAAGGAATATCTCCAAGAGGGTGGTATTAAAGCTTGTGACTACATTTCTAATAGAGTTTATGGAAGAGGGATAGAATTTTGAAGGAAAAAGTTTATATATTTCCATAATTATGCCATCTATACTTGGAGCTTTATTATTTTTACCCTCTTTTATTGTATCTGTAATTTCTTTGTAGGATATGGGTGTTTTCAGATCTAGTTTTAATTTTTATGGTATTTTTTTATATTAGAACATTTTTCATCTATATTCAATTGATCAATATGTATATTTTCTTTTTGGAAATATTCCATATAGTGATTTCTATAGGCATCAAGAATGTCACCTATATCCGAGACATTTTCCCTATGTTTTCATGGAAGATACTTTTAATGTTATTAGCTTTTGATTGTATTTTGGGAGACGTGGCCAAGGTATTCATTTTTAGTTTTTCTACAGCTAAACAAGTTTTATGTGTTAGAATTTCATTGTATTTATTGTTTAATACTTCTACTTTCTTTTTCATCTCCAAGTGATTTTGTTTTTTTTTTTCAGCTTTTACTGACAAAAGTTTGGATTGTAGATCTATTAATTCAGAATCTCATTCTCTGATTTTTTTATACCAAGTTAGGGTTTTTCCATATATGTAAGCTTTTAATGAGTCCCATATCATTATTTTATCTCAATATCTAAGAAGAACTGTAATTCAGATAATAACAACCAGGGTTTGAACTCTTTAATTTTAGTTATATATGCTGGAATTCTGGAGTTAAAGATTAATGGTTTGTATCCATTTTGAAGTTTTAGTATCAATGAATTGTGGTCTGAAAAGGGGCAGGGAGTGATTGAGGAGTTAATGATTTTAGAGCATAAGTCATGGGCAGCAAATATTTTATATATTCTAGTTTGGGTACCAAATCTGTGATCTTGATGGGAAAACAACAAAGATTTATCTTTTTTAAATTTGAAAGTATCTACAAGATGAAATGATTCTACCTACTTGTTTAAAGCTTTTGATACAGCAGATGTATGCAGCGGTCTTTTATTTGTAGTTTCAGAAATATCAAATATACGGTTAAAATCTCCTCCTAATATTAAGTTGCCTTTATAATTATTGGAAATGAAATCCAAGTGTTTTTTAACAGTTCCTGATCCAATGCCTCGGAACCAGTATAGATTGGCTAGGGTCCATATTCTGTTATTATATTTAACTATTACTAATGTCATAAGGCCTTCTTTATCTTCATACTTATAAATGATTTCTGGGTTAATCACATTTGTTTTCCATACAATTGTTACCCCTTTTGTCTTTGTCTTATAAGTGGATTGCTCCAATATCATATAGTCCTTAGGATTCCATTTGTAATTGTCATTTGTTTTGAAACTAGTTTTTTGAAGGAAGATAATGTATGCTTTGTTCAGTTTTAAATATTTCGGTAGATTTGATATATTGCTAGGATTGTTTCAGCCAGTGGTATTTAAAGATAATAAAGTTAAATCCATCTTAGGTTGTTTAGACTATGTATTTTTTGTTTTATTGTAACTATTAAACATTTTCCTCTGATAACTATAAAGTATATGTTTGAGCTTTTAAAGGAAATTATCAGTTTTATGCTGTAAGTGTTTACCAATAAAGTAATGTTTTGGTCAGGCATACTAAAATGTTTTTGTGAAATAAATTTAAATGAATAAATGTTAACAAAACTAAGATCCACACTAGCCATGGAATGAAAATCATTCCTAATCTGATGGATAAACCTAAGTCCATCAGATTATCACGCATACCTTGACAATCCAGAACATCTGAGCTCCATAAATTGAATTATCATATGGAGAATATTTGTAATAGGAATAAGCAATATTTATATTATTTTGAACAGATATAGTACAACTTATTTATATTTAATGATAGAATATTCATCCAACAGGATGGGGTGGCCATGGGGAGGAGCACACCCTATTCAGGTTAATAGAATTTAGAGATCATGTGTTTTTTTATCAACGTTTTGTCGATGACCTTTTTATTCTATGGAATGGAAGTAGCCAGCAACTGAAAAATCTTTTTTGCAAGATGAATAGCTTAACTGAATATTTGAAATTCTCAATGTAGGGTTCTGATTCAAGAATAGATTTTTTAGATCTATATATAGAGAAGCTACCCGATGGCTTGATTAATACAGGAGTTTATCGTAAGCCCTGTTACCGAAATGCCCTGATGATGAGATCCAGTATGCACCCCACCTATGTGTTTAGGAACATTATCAAGGGCCAGGGTATGAGGGCCTCGAGATTGAACCCCACAGAGACTGGCTTTTCAGATGAATTGAGTAACCTCAAAGAACAACTCTTGAATAGAGGTTATAAGGAACATGAAGTAAGTGAGTATTTAAGTGAAGTTCCTAAATTACGTCATGACACAGCGGCACCTTATTTTGGTCCCGCTGTATCTGCTACACATATAAGAATTTCCACTGTGGATCCTTTAGTTAAAGTTCCAGCCTTTTATACGTCTGATAGTAGAGAAATTAGAGATATTATTTTTAAGAAGTGGTCAATTCTACAGGTAGACGAGGATATTAAAGGGATTGTAGGTGAGCAACCACGATTTCAATATAGGAATAAAAAGAATCTCAAAAGAATACTTTGCTATTCACATCATAGTAAGGGTGAGCCTCGTGATGGATATACTAAGCCATGTGGACAATGCAATTTTTGTACATATATAAATACTAATAGTGAGTTTTTTCATCCTGATTTGAATAGAGAATTTGTAACATCCGTATCAGCTAACTGTATGACTTCTAATTTAGTGTATTTAGCTATATGTCAGAGTTGCAGTTCATTCTACGTTGGAAAAACGAATAGGCTCCTCAGAGATAGGATACGGGAGCATATCTATCACATTAGAAAAAAGTCAGTACACAATGTCCTAGCTAAACATGTTATGCATCATGATGAAAGCCATGGTTTTATATTTAGAGTTTTAGAAGTTATACCCCCCAGTATTCGTGAAGGCAATATTAGAAATCATACCGAATACAGGGAGAATAATTGGATTATTAAGTTAAGCAGATAGGGGTATGGGACTTAATGAAAGGGCATCCATCAAGCCCTTACTGAGGAAACGCCGGAATATTAGGTAGAAAAGCTTTACATTACTTCATTGGAAGCTTAGATAATCTATATGGGAGAACTCTTAATGTTTTTAAATAGGCTTTATTGTTGTCCCTGTATATATGAAATGTCTTTTATATTCTTATATATATTTTGATATATTTTTCATATATATATCTGTTTATTTTATCTTTGAGCATATAAGCGCTGCTTCATGAAATATATGTGTTTTCATTTTGTATATATTATAGGAAGTGCACTTTACTTAGAAAGAACAATACTGCCTGAAGTTAAATGCATAGGATGTGCTTTTAAATTGATAAATGGACTGTGTGATGTGATTGGTCTGAATAATTTGAATTTATATATATTATCTGATCATTAGTTTGTTTGTTAAATTGATCTGAAGAAGCTTTGTAAGCGAAAGCGCTCATCATTGTGAATAAATACGTATTTTTTTAATTTAAGGAGACTACCTGTTTCACTTCGTTTCAGTTACTTATTAATTTTTTATCTTTATTTTGATAACGGAGTGTTTATCTGGTTGGCTGGTAGCTAACCATCTGTTCCTGATATATTTCTTATTGATAAAGTCTTTCAAAACTTATTACTTAATATAAATAGACAGTAAGAATATTTATAGATCTGATTTTCTGTTAGATCTGGTACATGTAGAAACACATTTTTTTCTGAGGTAATAATCATTTATGCTGCCTGAAAAGTTTAACCATGTACATTAAAGCCTGTAAATTGTGATATTATCATATGTATAAACAAGCTATGTTATTAGTAACTACGCATAGTTAACATGTAGTGCTAAAAAGGTTAATAGTCTGCACAGTCAGTGTATTAATCAAACTTTGGTTTCAGCAAGTAGCAGCAGCACAGACATCTGCATTTAATTTTTCACAGCCAATATACCAAAACAGATGTTCCCATAATAAGTGCCAGACTGTTCTTAAAATATCTAAACTAGTGCTTGCTTTAATTTAATTTGGTAGTTTATTCCATGTACCACCTGCTCCATCAGAGAACCAGGTAGTACACTTCTCATTCCTATAGAATCTTCTACATAGGTTATCAGATGATTCTGTACTATGTTTTGGTAACCCAAAACATTCTCAGAGGCAGTTTACTTTCTAAATTCCCTATAGACCTGAATAAGGTCTCTTCTTAAATATCTGAACCACTGTTCAAGTTCACATATTTTTCTCTTTCATAATAACTTAAATTTTCACATTCATGGATGCCCTTGGAATATTTCAGCTGCAATCTTTCCAGTTTACTACTCATGCTTGTTTTCTTATAAGGTTCCATACTGTTATTCCATATTCAAGTTTGAGTCTAGTGTAACTAACAAATAATGACTTCATCATTTCTGATTTCCTAGACTTTATAAGCCTTTTTATAGGTTTACTATTACATTGTTGTGATCAACCAATGTGCGAAACTCAGGTAGCAGAACCAGAATTGCAATTACTGCATTGTCGAACCTTACAATAGCGAACATTCGCTATAGCAAGGTTCGACAATGTAGTGCAGATCACACTATAGTGGGGATCAGGAAATGTACCCTTTCCTCAGTGTAGTGCGATCTCGGAGTTTGTATATATAAGTAGGGGGATGCAGGGGGGGCTTGCCCCCCCTGCAAAAACTGTTGAATGTTGAGCAGATTTGAAGACGTACTATGTGGTCTTTCCTGTTTTGACTATGGCTGTTCGAAAATGTCTATTCGATGTCCACAAAAAACACCATTTGACAATTTTATTGTTCGGTCATCTGTGTTCCATACAAACACGTCAGCCATATCATCTTCTGACTAATTTACACTCGAACATGTGATAGTAAACCCTTTTTATACCACTTATAGTTTTATAACTATCATTAACCAATTGGTTGATATGATTAAAAAAGTTCAAAGCTGGATCTACCCATATACCTAGATCCTTAAATGAATGTACAGTTTCAAATACTTTGTGCTGTATTAAATACTCACCTTTCAGTTTATGTCTCTCATATCTCATATGCTTAGTTTTTGATGAATTTATCAGTTGAAGGTTGTGTGTCAGGGCTGGTAACCCGGTACGTAAAAATCCACTACCAGTCATTAGCGGACCAGAGTTCCGCTGTGGCGACCCCTAACAGGAAAAGCCAAAAGACACAAACAAATCAGCATATTATTCTCCTGTGCCTAAATGGTCAATTTAGTCAAGTTCTTTTGCAGACATGCCGTGTCTGTAACAGTTTACTTTCACAATTTCGAAAATGTTTTGTGCGAGTAATGACTTACTTGAAAAACACAGTTGAAATTTATGTTAGTGAATAATCACAGTAATGAATAAAAAAAAATGTCAACAATTCAAAATCAAATTGTTGACATTTTTTCAAACTTACCTCCACATCCATTGCCATTAAACACATGTTTTGCAGGGGGAAAGCCCTCCTGCACCCCCCCACACCCCCGTTAATTATATATACTAACTCTGAAGATGCATTACAGTGAAGGAAGGGGTACATGTCCCGATCCCCACTGTTGTGCGATCTCCACTCAGAATGCTGAACTCACAAAAGTACAAATGCACACTGGCTTTCACTCTTTTGTGTCTTCAGCATCTTTTGGCTCACTAATATGAACCCTTGAAAACAGCCTTTCACACATCTGTAATTGCAGATGTGCACCTCAACATTGTGAAGGTAAAGCGTCTGTAACACATATAATAGGTTTACCCAATTTCAGGTCATCTGCATACAGACTGTAAAATACCTCAGATGAAAAAGATAGATCTGAATTATACAGTACTTAACAAGCATGGGCTTAGGACACAGCCCTGTAGGACACCCTGACTGTAACCTCAAATTTCACCTGTCCAGTTGCTATATAATACTTGCCATATCCTGTCAGTAAGCCATGCAGCTATCCATCTAATCAAGAGTACATCAATATCTAGTTGTTCTAATTTATTTATCAGTGTTTTATGTATGACCCCGTCAAATACTGAAGTTAAATCAATGTAAATTAAATCACTGCACAATTTTTCATTCATAGCTGTTATTATATTGTTATAAAACATCATGTTACAGGTGATAATACATCTACTTTCAACACATGCATGTTGATATATGGTTTCAAGTCCCAACCTTTCCAATTCTGACAATAACTTTTCCAATATTACCTTCTGTTATTGTTCCACAACATGAAAGTAAATTTAAGGGTCTGCATGTTTCTGGGTTTGTCCTATAACCTTTCCCTTAAAGCCAGAGTTTGATATATTCAAGTTTGCTATTATAGAAAGAGTATTATCGGATCCCAGGTGGAGGGGAATGAGAGTTGAGACTTGAACACCGGGAGCTTTTATGGCAGTCAAGAACAAATGCTAGCTTCCCACCAAGACTTAATGAATATCTATTAATCAAACATGTTTTGAAACTTAGGCCCACTAAGTTATGAATTCAGGTATGTAGTTAGTGGGTAGGTTTTGTGTATATATATATATATATATATATATATATATATATATATTTGTGTCAGAATTTATAAATTACTATTTATTGAGGTTTTTTTTTATTATTTTACTTGTTGACATATTCTTTATTAAATAGAATAGTTTTTAGAACAACAGTTTCAAAATGAGATTTGCAAGTTAATTGATAATGAGTTTATTTATTTATTTGAATATTTAATTAATTCGATGTTTGGCTGTTTTGATATAAAAGGAAATGATATCATTGATTTTTTTAATGTTTCTGAGGAAGTCTCGTGCATCGGGAAGCAAAATCTAAACTTTTGTATTTTTAAATAAACACTGGTTTAGTCATGCACATTATTGCACGTCATTTTATCATTGCTGGTTTCATTCCTGCTGAATGCTCACTACTTTGCATCTTGGTTTAATAATCTCTCCACATTTATACATTCTAGTAAAAATAGATAATTTATTTAATTTTACATTTGTTAACAGGTAGAGTCTGGCTAGACAAGTAGCCCGTTTTCAGCAGAGACCCGGGGAGAAAATCTCCATAACAGTAGTACAAAAAACATTAAAAAATGTTTTTTTAATATTTACAAATAATATACAAAAGTTTAACAGTTGCCAACAATCACATTTTACAAAAAAAGAATGTTAAACAGAAAAAACATTACATTTACTAAGCCTTACTACAGACGGTAACATGAAACTCATTTGATATATAACTAAAATAAACCATTGTGGTATTTTCATTGGGTAGAAGTAAGACAAGGAGAAGATAGCAGGAAAGAAACATTTAATTGCATGAGAGACTAGCCAGGAGTATTAAAGGAGCAATAATAATAATAATAATAATAATGGTAATGCTATCAGTATTTTTTAATTTCTCCAAATCTTTTGGGTTTCTAATACTATGACGGGAATGGACCCCATTCCTAAGTCAAAGTTTGATTAAAGTTCATGAAATTGTTTCAGTCTTTGATGTCAGCTAGTAGTGCTCTTCGCAGCACCCGCACTGTGCCCAGTAATGACTCCTTCTGCAGTTCATATGGAGTTACATGTATTGGTAACATATCTAAATACGACTGTAAATACTTTTTTGTAAGACCCGTTGCTCCTACTACTATTGGAACTGTCTGCGTATCTTTCTTCCACATTGCTCTTGTTTCTGCCTGCAGATCCTGATATTTTATGACTTTGTGTCTCTCTGTATGCAAGACACTATAGTCACTGTGTGTGGCAATTTCAATGATCAATGCTACTCTTGTCTTCTTTTCTTGGACCACTATATCTGGTTTTCTAGTATCAATCTTTTGAACTGTTGGTAATGGGTGATCCCATGTGATATAAACTTCATCATTCTCTATGATGCTTTGTGACACGTTTCCAGTGTTTTTCGGCCTCTTCAGTACTATAATGTTTGTACAATCCCCAGTGCAACAGTCTCGCCACATTATTATGCCTTTCAGTATACAGTCCTTCTGCCATTAGTATGTTGCAACCACCGAGGTGTGCAACTGTTGCCAGTTTGGTTTTACAAAACCTACATTTGTCTGTTTCTTCCACATGTTCAATGGACTTTATAGACCAACGTGTACGCAGCCCACTATCTTGGGCCGCCAGTATTAATCTTTCATCTCTTGGTTTGAATTTGCCTCTCCTTAACCATTCCTGTATTCATTCCTGATCAACATGAGGTTCTTCCAGAAGTTTTCTATACTTGCAACTATATTTATACTTTTTCCACATTTCTTGCCTTTTCATCTGGTCCTTCACTTTATATTCTTTCTTTTGTTTGTTGGCACATTCAGTTGCTGCCTGATTTTTATCTACTTCTGGTTTGATTTCCATTCCTGCTTGACTCTGATAAGCTTCTGCTATATTAAGCAGAGAAGTCATCTTAGATTTATTCGCCTCATGTTTCAAAACTTTCATTACATTTGGGTCTTATGAGGTCAGCAAATATGTGTGGAGTCCCACAACTGCAGATCTATACATAAAATCAATTTCAAGGAGGCCCATCCCTCCTTCGGAACTGGGAATATATAATCTTGGTATGCAAAGATTTTTATAAATCATTTGGTGAGCATGACTCATCCTTTTTTTCCTAGCTAATCTATGCAACACATTTTGGGGCCAGTCAATCACTCCAAAACTGTTTTTTTCCTAGATGTCAGTGCTGTTTTCAGGATTAATTTAAGTCTTCTGAAGTATTCCTTACTAAGTTTTACTCACATTAGTTTGTGTTTTATTGTTGACCCTTCAGTTCCCAATTATTTATACACTCCTTCTTGCTCAAGTTCTTTTATATCACATTCTTGTCCCAAACTGATGTTTTTCTGGCATTGCAGTTTTCCTGCTTTAAAGGTTGCTTTTGCACATTTATCAAGACCAAATGAAATTCTTATATCATCTGAAAAAGTTTTGACAACTTGCAGTTGTACTTTCAGTTTCTCATCTGATGAGCTATACAGTTTTAAATCATTGACAAAGAAAAGGTGAGAAGTCTTTACACTTTATTGTTTTCTAGGAACCAGATTATAGCCATGGCCTAAGCTGTTGAATAAACAGCTTAATGGATTAAGGGCAAGGCAGAATAGTAACAATGATAGAGATTCACACTGGAATATCCCCCTTTGAATTTTTATCCCTGGAATAACAATTTGTCCATTATCATGGCTTAATTGCAAAGTGGACTGCCACTGTTTCATGGTCACTGTAATGTCAATCAATGTGGGGTGTATCTTATACATTTTAAGCACTCTTTTATCCATGAATGAGGGATACTATCAAATGCTTTTTTGTAGTCAATCCATGCCATACTTAGATTCTTCCCCTTTTTACAGTTCTCCACTGTGACTTTATTTAACAGCAAATGATCCTTTGTCCAATATGACTTTCTTTTATTGCCATTTTGTTCTACTGCCATAATTGAGTTTTCTTCTAAATGACTATAAACTCTGTCTGCATCAATTCCCATTTATAGTTTATACGTCCTCAGAAGGCAAGTTATTGGTCTATAATTTTTAGGGTAGCTTGCAGGTTCACTCTTAAGTAGGAGCATTGTTTTTCCTGTTGTTAACCAGGTTGGTGTCTGTTCTGGGTGCGCATATAAATAGTTCTTACTCATGGCTAAATCTTCATGCAAAGATGTTAATACTTTTAACCAGAAGTTAGGTACTGCATCTGGACCTGGGTTTTCCAATTAGAGGCTTTTCTTAACTTTGTTTCAATCCCTCTAGCGCTTACGTCATCCCATTTCATATCCTGTACCTTTAAACTTCTTATTTTTTCTTTTACTTCTTCTATCCATTCAGCATCTTTGTTATATTCCACAGGATCTTCATATATACTTCTTCAAAATGTATCTATTTCTTCTTTTTTTTGGCAGTCTTTCAATTCCTTTTATCTTATTTCCCAGTTCTCTATAAAAGCTTTTTGGGTCATCAATAAATTGCTTATTTTGTACTTGTCCTTTATATTTATCTTCATATCTTCTAAGTTTTTCCACCTGTGCTGAAATTTTTAGTTTATTTGCAATAGTGCATGATAGATCCTGGTCTGTTCTAATATTGTGCATTGTTTTTATCACATCTCTTTTACTTAGTATTTTTGTCGAACTATTCCTTCTACAAACTTCTAACAGTGACACTTCTTGTCTTAACTGCTTTATAATTTTCTCTGTTCGATACTTCTATGATGGTATTTGATTTCTCCCCTTCCTTTCCCTCACTACTCTGTGTTCTTGTGGTAGAACTTTATCAATTATTAATTTAGCTGCACAGTAATATATCCTGTTTACTTCTGTTATATTGCATGGATCTCTATCAACAGTCCTAATTACTGTGTTAATTTGTTTTATCAGACTTCTGACTTTTTGGGTTTTATTAACCTTCTGCAGTCTACTTCTTTCATTGAACTTAATATATCTGTCCATGTCTATTAAATCAAGCAATTCTTCTCTTAGCTCATCTTCTTCCAAACTGAGGGTACATCCCTTGTTTTCCAGTTCCTGCTGGAATTCTATAGAAGGTTCTATAGCATCTTCCTGTGACACAGTCTCATCAATTTCATCCTGTGCCATCCGTTGCTCTGTCATATGGGAACTCACTGGCCTTTCACTCCTCAACATTGACTGCATCAGAGTTTCTATAGTTTCCTGTTCCTTACCTTGATGTCTAGCTTCAAGTGAATGTTTATACTGGTTTCCTGTGGAAGGCTCCAAATTATCTTCATATGGTACCTGATTAATTGCTTCCTGTTCCACTGATTTCCCCTTAATTTGGATATCCATTACACTATCCTGTTATGGTGCTTTCTGAATTAGATTTTCTACACTAAATCCTTCAATTAGCAGGTACTCCATAACCTCTGTTTCTGTTTCTTTAACTTCCCCATTACTAATCTCCTTTTCTACTTTTCCTCTTTGTCTTCTTATTTTTTGTATTGTAAAGTTTTCCATGTCTGGATTAATTTTTGCACTTCCTCAGATGCTTCTTTTTCCAAACAGATCAATGTTTCTTGATCTATATACCATTTTCCACAAATCTGTTGTATTAATGAGCACAAATTTTCATTTGAAGCTTCTGACAGTTTTTTTTTTTGTACTGTAAGTTCTTGCTGATGTTTTCTCAAGTCTTTATTACAAATTTCATCACCTCCCTGTGCTTTGTTTTTATACAGTTTGCATATCTGAGGTTATCCGGATGTCACTAGGGCAATTTATCAACCTCTTTTTGAAACCAAACTGTTTTGCATAAGATTTAGTAACTATATCTATAATCTGTTGTGTCTAAGAATAAATTTTAGAATCTACACACAGTTTATCAATTTGCATGTATTTACACCTTCCACATCTTATGTATTTATAAAATGGTTCCTATTATGCTCAACATCTTTATATCAATTTTCTTCAAAATGTTCTTGATGTTGTCTCACATTATGTTTAATTTGTCTATCCAGCTTGTTTATTTCAGTTTTCAAAGTTGTAGTTTGACCTCTTTTCCATTTCTTATATTTTTTGTCTCTCACCTTATTCAAGTATCTTGTTCTTATGGAAATTTATCCTTCTGATGTTGTATGCTTAGATCTTGATGTTAAACATTTTTTTTGCATTCAAGCAATTTCTCTTTCAAAACTTTCCACATTCCATCTGTACTGCACAGAAGACATCACTCCAATTAGTTTAGTTTTAAATAGTGACTGTTTTGCTTCCATATAATCTATTCTTTTTGTGCATTTGGTTTATATTTCACTTTGGCAAAACTATACAGCAACATAGGTTCATAGGTAGGTACTAGGCTATTGGCCCTAGGGCCTATATAAGCCTAGCCAAAGGTACCCTGGCTTTCGCCACCCAAGAAAATTATTTTCCTGTGCCACTGTCAAGCAGAGCCACAGAAGTGATCCCGGGGTGAATTTCCTATCTCCCATCCTATCATTTTTCTTGAAGAGCGCTAATGAGGAGCTTTGTTTGATATAAATTGGTAGTTTGTTCCAGAGTATGCGAAGTCTCTGGGACAGGAATCTATCCCTCCAGCATGTTCTGTTTATTGTGGTGACAAGGTTTAGGTCCCTAGACCGTGTAGCTCATAGGGATTGGGATTTCTTTAAGTGGAGCATGTCTAAAAGCTCTGGGTTTGACATAGCTTTGTGTGTTAGGCAGAGATCGCCTCTGAGTAGGCGATATGCAATGGAGTAAAGCTGCAGTTTTTTGAGACGGTCTGCATAGGACATCTATTTGAGGCCGGTAATCCTCTTTGTGAGGAATGTCTGTGGCCTTTCCAGTTGTTGTAGATGTCTTGTGAGGTACATACCAAAAGGGGCGTTGTACTGTATAATGGGTCTAATGAGTGACGTGTAGAGGGGAACAATGACCTCTTTTTTTCCTGGATGAGAAACCTTTTGTGATGAGGTGTGCCATGTAGAAGGATTTCCTGACTACTGTGGCGATGTGATTATCAAATGAGAGACTACTGTCCACCTGTGTCTCAAGGTCTCTTATCACACTTTCAGTGTTAAGTAGACTACTGCCTATGTGGTAGTTCATGGGTACTGAGTTTTTACCAAAAGGGATGACAATGCACTTTTTGGCATTGAGTTTGAGGCCATGGCTTTGACACCAGGCATCTGTCTCAGCGAGGCCCTTTTGTAGGATGTCCACATCTTTTGGAGTTTTGATTATGGCTCCTAGTTTGCAGTCATCTGCAAACTTCGTTAGCCAAAGACCTTCTGTGTTGGCCTGTACTTCAGAGAAGTAGATACCAAACAGGAGAGGACCCAGGATTGAACCCTGTGGTACTCCACTTGTCACTGGTCTGAAGTTGGAATTGGAGTCTGCTACTTTCACAGTGTGGGTTCTGTCAGTGAGCCAGTTGACAACCCATCTTGTGACATAGGGATTTATACCTAGTTTAGTGAGTTTATCTATAATTCCAGAGTGGGGGATGGTGTCGAAAGCCTTGGTGAGATCTAGATAGGCTGTGTGAACCACCTTACTCTCATCTATGGCTTTGGTGGCTGCTTCAAAGAAGTCTGTCAGGTTTAGGAGACATGATCTGCCTTTTACAAATCTGAACTGGGTAGGGTCCAGAGTTTGGAGACTACCAATGTCTTTGTGTATAAGTTCCATGATGATATGTTCCATAGCCTTGCAGACCAGGCTCGTTAGGCTAATGGGGCGGTAGTTTCTGGGGTCTGTAGTGGCTCCCCCTTTATGGAGAGGGATAACTGTCGCTGTGCGCCATTCAGTGGGCACATAGCCTGACGTGAGGCTATGACTGAACATAGTACTTAGGTGGGGTGCTAGTTCATTCTGTAGTTCATGTAGAACACAGCCTGGGATGTCGTCAGGTCCCATGGATGCTGTGTTCTTGGCTTTGGATAGTATGTTTTTTACCTGTGCAGCCGTGATTACAGGAACTTTGCATTCTTCTGATATAGAGATGGGCCCTTTAGGGATGACAGGGGGGTAAAGTTAGCACTGAACCTATCTGCCAGGATGTTGGTAATATCAGTTGGTTCTGTATATTTAGTGCCATTGTGCTGTAACTCAGAGCAGATCTGAGTGTTGCCATTGAGATTCTTGACATAGCTATAGAATGCTTTGTGGTTGTCTTTAGAGTCAGTGGTGATTTTATTTTCATAACTAGCTTTGGAGGATTTTATGAGGGATCTCAGCTTCTTACTGAGGCTGACCAGGGAGTTTCTCCAATCATGGGATTTTACTCTTTTTTGCAACAGTTTCTTTCTTCTGTTGTAGAGTTTGTTTATGGCAGGGGACCACCAGATTGGCTTCCTTTTTTTGGAGGATAGCATCTTGGTTCTGTTAGGGATTGCACGATCCATGCACTCGTGTAAGTGGTTATAAAGTGCATTTGTGTAGGATTCAGCAGTCATACCTCTATTGTCTGTCAGCATGGGTGTCGTGAAGTTGGCTTTGGAGAAATTTTTTACTGTGGTTTCCCTAATGGGGGGTAGGGGAGGGATGTGGATGTCTAGGGTGATTAGCTCGTGGTTGGATCTGACCAATGAGGAATTGACCTCTGGTGTGGAGCACCGGTTGCCCATGTTGGTAATAACCAGGTCTAGGATATTGCTGCCCCTGGTGGGGGTGTGGATAAGTTGATCCATGGCATTGGAATTTATGAATTCCAGAAAACGTTGAGCACAAGAGTTGGTACATGAGTAGTTTTCCCAGTTAATGGTAGGGTAGTTGAAATCACCCATTATTAGGGTGTTAGGTTGTACCCTAATATTTTCCAGTGTATTAAGAAATGAGGAGTGGGAATCATGGGGCATGGTGGGGGATCTGTAGCAAGCTACAATTTGGATTGCAGTCTTGCCCAGAGTTAGTTGCACTTGGATAATCTTGGATGCATTATGCTGAGCAACTAGCCTGGAGGTGTGGATATCCTTAATGAATATGGACACGCCTCCACCTTTAGTGTTTCGGTCCAAGTTAGGTGGCCGAAAGGTGTGGTATGAATTATAGCCTGGTAATGCAGGGGTACTCTCTAGAGCCTTTAACCAGGTCTCTGTCACTGCACAGATGTCGATGTTCTCCATTTTAAGGAGAGCCTCGAGTGAGTGCATTTTGAGGTTTAGACTTCTAGCATTAAGTAGCAATACCCTCAGATTCTTCTTGCCTGTACCTGTTAGGGTGGTGAATTTGTCATTTGAACCTTGCCTAAAAAAAGCACTAGAGCCTTAGCCAGTATCCGGAATCCCAGGGGCAACAGGTGCAGGCCATCTCTGGCAAAGCATTGTGGTTTGTCGATCATGTCATCCCAGGCAGACAGATACTGGGTCCCCTTGAAATGACACCAGAAGCTTAGCCAATTGTTGAAGTCAATCATTTTGTCCTTGTACTGTGGTATTCTGGGTGATGGCAGGATGCTACTCAGGGCTAGGGTCATATCTGCCTGGGCTACAAGATCGGACAGCCTTTTCATGTAGTCCAAGGAGGTACGTCTCAGGTCATTCACACCAACATGGACAATGACAGAGTCATATTTGTACTTGTTGTGGAGTGACCTGAGTGCATGTGTTATGTGGCAGATCCTGGCACCCGACAGGCAGCTGACAGTAACTTTCTCCTTGTTTAGCCTGGTGAGTGGAACATCAGCGTGCCTGACTATAGAGTCACTTATGACTAGAGTGTTGGGTACGTTGTTATGCCTTATGGGCTGTGGTTGAGTGGCACACTGAGTTTGTGGGCTATGTGTCATTTGGGTTGTGTTGGGGGGGTGGTGGAGGTTGCTTGTGTTTCTGCTTTGGAGGTCCCTGTTGCTTGGGCAGGTTTTTACTGAGAGCCTCCGCGAATGCAGGTGTGTGTTTTGTGTTTCTATGTTTCTATGTGTGTGTGTTTTGGTGGTGTAGGTTTTGAGGGACTATGTGCTGAGTGTGGTGTGGTGCAAGTATTTACCTTCTCCTCTTGACTGTCCTTTATAACCCCATGATTACTGCACATCAACAATGGTAAAACTTGACATGCAGTAACAGTAATTTCTTTAGGAACTCAATGTCTAGTATGTTCCATTCCCTGAAGCTATGTTGTGAACAATTTCCTTACTAATGTTGCTGAATCAATATTATTACAGTCTATTTCTGGAAAATTTACATCCCCAGCCACTATTATTCTTCCTTCCTGTGTTTCATGCAAGAAATGTATGAATTCCTCTAGGTCATCAGCACTTGACTTTGGTGGTCTATACACTCTTGTCCCCCTACAAATGCCCTTCATTGTTCCATATAGAACCAAATATTCAGACTCAGAAACAAACTGATAAGAGAGCCCAAATAAATGCAAAAGATTCTGAATTTGTGACTTCACCTAAGCTTCAACATATCATTTTATTTAAAAAAATGTATCAGCAAGTGACTGCAATTTCCCTAAATTTTGTTATAAATAATCAAATTACAATGAGAAGGAACTACCAGCAGACATTAAATACAATATCTAGTACACATGGTATTTACTTTGTTTTCTTAATTATTGTTGGAAATTGATTTATAACCAAGGGGAAAGCTAAGGATATATAAATGAGCTATGAGATACGTCATTATTAATAGTCTGATGTGTGATATCTCTTTGCCAACATATATTGTCAGAAGATAATTTAATTCATATTAATAATAACATTATAGTATCAGCCAGTGCAGCTATGTCATTCTTAAGATGCTCATGATTGGCTAAGATCTTAAACTAAAATCACACCTGCCCGCTTTTAAAGTAGTTAATGCCTCAGTTGTACTCACCAGGGAGATTTTTCCTCTGTCTTTGACAAATTTCATCCATTCCATGTAAATAACATCAAGGCATCCTCCTCATACCCAGTGTAACCTGCCAGCCTACAGAATATAATAAAGGAGTACATAGTCAGTGAAGAGGCAAGATGGAGAAAGGCTCCAGAAATGCTACAAGTGCTGTGCCTGAGGATGTACAATAACAGGCTGTGAGAACTCACTATGTATGTTAAGCAACACAAAGAAAAATATAGATATGAGACACATATAAACATGATGAAATAATTAGTAACATTCATAGCATCTTTTTAAACTTTTATTTTCCCAGTTTTAGCATAATACATAATCATTACTAGTGTATGTGCCTCTTTAAGTGTTATGCAAGAGATTATATATTTTTACTGGCTACTGAACTTGTTGCCACTTACAAGGAACTCTTTTGTCAATTTAAGTCACAACTTAGTTTTTTTACAACAATGATAAAATCGGGGTACAATAATAACAGAAAATAAAATGTTAGGATATGAAGATGTATTGCTTGAAAAAAAGGATTGCAGATACATTTAATTGTATCCCACAGGAGACAGGTATGCTGAAACAGAGCAATACTTTATTTTATCTATTTCAGTTTCATAATCAGATAAGTAGACTGGTCAACAAACCCTTTTCCGCCATGACCCAGGCACCAAGGCAATTTACAAACAGAAAATTATATATAGACTAAAAAATACATAGAGTAACAAAGCAAAAACAATATGTTTGTATGTTATTAACAATTATAAATGAAAGTGATGTTATTTACAATATGTGCAATAAACCAAGGCACTTTAACTCACTGGATAGAGGCAACAAATCTCAGGAGAGCATATCATTGATAGTTGAACCTGCAACAAGCTATGTCCTACATAGCTGGGAGCAATTCACAGTCTACATGTATATTGTGTGAATCTGATCAAATCATTTAGCAGACCAGTACTTCCTAGGCGAAGTAATTATTCAGAATAAAGTAAATTGACGCAAATGACAAGACTAGATGGACCAAGTTATCACTGCCAGTGGAGTTCATATTTAAGTGAAGTCTTAGCCCTTCATTTATATGTAAAATCTGGGTTATATTATTCAGGTAGTTGCTACTGATGTCCGCATACTAAGTAAATAACTGCTGGAAAATATTCTGAAAGGTTAATTAAAAAAAAAGGACAGTAAGAAAAATATATATGCATCTAACTTTTTCTGAAAACTACCATAACACCTGGAGAGATCTAGTTTTTTCTTTCACCTGTCTAAGATGATGCAATTGTCATTTTGCACTGAAAGAAAAGAATGTTTCCCTGGTACTTCAGTATGCTATTAGAAGCTATCTTTTTTTTTCATTTACAGGACTATATTGAAGAATAATGACTCACGATCGAGACAGGAGTTAACCTCACATCTTACCAATCTGTGGCCTTCCCCTGGTGTCCTAGATGCTAATGCTGTTGCCCTGGATACACTGTTATATCAAAAGCAAAGTGAGAAGTGGCATGAGTAAGTTATAATCATTCATGTTGTTAATTTAGATCTGCTGCCTGTCATGCCACAAAATAATACTGTGTTTTTAAACAGGAAACATCTTTATTAAATTATCACTTATGACATAGTCAGTCATGCATTTATATAAATGAAACAAACCATATTATCATATTTTTAGTTGCAAACATTATGCACCACTTACAATCTATCCAGTCATTGTCAAACATTACATAGCTCCTTCAAATCCTGCCTTCTTTTAAACCTCATTCCTCCTCTGCATATATTGTTCCCACAATTCCCATTTTTTCTATGTAATTTGCATCTACCCTTTTCTAAATATCCCAGTTCAGTTGTTTTATCTCTGTTACTATATTTACTGCTCCTAGTAAAGTTGGTTTAGACTTTGATTTCTATTTTCTAGTAATTGCTTTTTTTGGCAGCCACCACAATTAGACTCAGCAAGGCCTTATTATGTCTAGGCAATTCCGATTCTGTATCATAGCTCAAAAAATCATTTCCTTAGTTATATCAATTTGCTACAAAATAATATTTTGATTTTTTTTTTGATAAGTACTCCTCTCATATAATAGTATGCTTTTATTTTTATTTTTTTTACAAAGACAGAGCTGACTAACGGTTTTTGTTAGACTGCAATAAACACAAGGAATATAGAAGCACTGCTGCACATTAAAGGGATAAAAGTATGTTTTTTCAATAGCATGTGACTATAGCAACTGGAACTGAGATACATAACAAGAAACTGTTCCCTGCAAATCAGAGGAATATAAATACTGTTTCTAGAGTTTCTCATTTCAACAGCAAGTAAATGTTTTAGAAGTACACAGGCTGCAGCAGTGTGGTTATGTCAGTCACCATGTGGAAATGGTAATGCAACCTGGGCTGTAGTATTTTCTCAGAAGCAGAGCTGTTGCATATTTTGCTGGTTGTGTTTTATTTTTTTATATGGGAAGAGCATGGTTAGCCACTGTTCATGAGAAGCTGTCTCACTATTGATGCTGAATGCAATGAGTATATTTCTACACTTTGTGTTATATGCTAGCAGTCTAAGCCATGTCAGCAGAATTATTTTTTCTGATTAGTATTAAGCCTGAAATGTTCCTATGATTGGTTGTCCCTTCCAACATACTATTTCTGTTGAAGACTGCCTCACTTCCATGGTCAGGTGAGGAACATTAAAATCTCCTCTAATTTTTGATCAGGGCAGAATTTGACTGTGTTCAGTGTACCATCATAAACTGAGCATCCTTGTGGATAAATGCCTTTTCAAACATCATATACACGAGTCATATCAAATCTAGTCTTATCACTCAGCTTCTGTCTATAAACAGCGTTGACTCCTGTCAGCTACTGCTGCTGGCTGTTCTGTTACTCCTTAGTTTCCTACTCCAGGACTGGTGTCCACCTTCTGAACCTCCTAAACTGTCCCAGAAATCAGTGGTGCTGACAGCACTGGCTCTACCCACACACCTGTCTGCTGGCTCTACCCACACACCTGCCTGCTGGCTGTATCCACACACCTGCCTGCTGCCTCTATCTACGCATCTGCCTGCTGGCTGTATCCACACACCAGCCTGCTGGCTGTATCCACACACCTGCCTGCTGACTCTATCCAAACACCTGCCTGCTGGCTGTATCCACACACCTGCCTGATGACTCTATTCACACACCTGCCTGCTGGCTGTATCCACACATCTGCCTGCTGACTCTATTCACGCACCTGCCTGCTGGCTGTATCTACACATCTGCCTGCTGACTCTATTCACATACCTCCCTGCTGGCTGTATCCACACACCTGCCTGCTGACTCTATCCAAACACCTGCCTGCTGGCTGTACCCACACACCTGCCTGCTGGCTGTATCCACACACCTGCCTGCTGCCTCTACGCATCTGCCTGCTGGCTGTATCCACACACCTGCCTGCTGTCTCTATCTGCACACCTGCCTGCTGGCTCTACCCACACACCTGCCTGCTG
Organism: Protopterus annectens; assembly: GCF_019279795.1. Taxonomy (NCBI): domain Eukaryota; kingdom Metazoa; phylum Chordata; order Ceratodontiformes; family Protopteridae; genus Protopterus; species Protopterus annectens. The sequence goes on from NC_056732.1 coordinate 1,449,838,323, forward strand.
GCTGTATCTGCACACCTGCCTGCTGGCTCTACCCACACACCTGCCTGCTGGCTGTATCCACACACATGCCTGCTGTCTCTATCTGCACACCTGCCTGCTGGCTCTACCCACACACCTGCCTGCTGTCTCTATCTGCACACCTGCCTGCTGGCTCTACCCACACACCTGCCTGCTGGCTGAATCCACACACCTGCCTGCTGGCTCTATCCACACACTTGCTTGGCATCATTCTTGTTGTTACTCTCTGCTTCTTCTCTTCAACTCACTGCTTGTCTGGCTTTTTATTGTCATCTTTTGACTGGTTTGCTATTTGTTGTCTTTTTAAAAGCTGCCCCACACTGCCAGAACATCTTGCTTGTAACCCTCATAGTTTCATAGGTTCATAGGTAGATACTAGGCTATCTGCCCTAGGGCATTTATAAGCCCAACCAGAGTGTGTTTGGCTTTCGCCTCCCATTTAGATTAGTTAACTGTGCCTCTGTATAGTAGGTCACAGAAGATAGCCCTTTAAGGTTAGTTTACTGTGCCTCTGTCTAGCAGGGACACAGAAGAGATCCCAGGGGTAAACTTACGATCTCCCATCCACTCGTCAAGATTTCTCTTGAAGAGGGTCAGTGAGGGGCTCTGCCTAACATGAATTGGGATTCTGTTCCAGAGTGAGGGGAGCCTCTGGGATATGAATCTGTCCCTCCAGCATGTCCTATTTATTGCTGTGCTGAGGTTTAAGTCCCTGGAGTATGTAGCTCTAAGGGATTTGGATTTCCTGAGGTGGAGCATGTCCATTAATTCTGGGTTAGACATGGCTTTGTGCGCCAGGCATAGATCACCTCTGAGTAGGCAGTAAGCAATTGAGTAGAGCTGGAGTTTCATTAGTCGAACTGCATAGGGCATCTGTTTGAGGCCCGTGATCCTCTTGGTGAGGTACTTTTGGGGTCTCTCCAGTTGCTGCAAGTGTTGGTTAAGGTACATCCCATGGGGCATTGTATTCAATTATGGGCCTGATGAGTGATGAGTAGAGGGGCACAATGACCTCTCTTGATCTAGATGTGAACCCTTTTGTGATAAGGTGGGCTATATAGAAGGTCTTTCTAACCACTTTGGCAATGTGATTGTCAAAGGAGAGATTACTATCTACTTGGGTCCCCAAATCCCTAATTACTTCTTCCGTACTTAATGGATTAAAACCTATTTAGTAATTTGGGGTCACTTTGTTTTTCCCAAAGGGGATGACTATGCACTTTTTGGCATTTAGCTTGAGGCCATGGCTCTGGCACCAGGTATCTGTCTCTGTGAGACCCTTTTGGAGGATGCTTATGTCAGCTGGAGAGTTGATTATGGTTCCCAGTTTGCAGTCATCTGCAAACTTGGTCAGCCATAGTCCTCCCGTGTTAGCCTGTGCCTCGGAGAAGTATATACCGAACAAGAGAGGTCCCAGGACTGAGCTTTGTGGAACGCCACTTGTAACTGGTTTAGAGTCTGACATGGCACCTGCAATTCTGACCATGTGGGTTCTATCCCTGAGCCAGTTTGCAACCCATCTTGTGACATAGGCATTGATATTTAAGCTGGTAAGCTTATTTATGATGCCCGAGTGGGTTATTGTGTCGAAGGCTTTTGCGAGGTCCAGGTAGGCTGTGTGGACTACCTTCCCCTTTTCTATGGCCTTGGTAACTGTTTTGAAGAAGTCAACTAGGTTTAAGAGGCAAGATCTGCCCTTAACAAAGCCAAATTGGGTAGGGTCCAGTGTCTGGAGGTTCCCAATGTCTTTGTTTATGAGTTCCATGATGATAAGCTCCATAGCTTTGCAGACCAGACTAGTCAGGCTTATAGGGCGATAGTTCCCGGGGTCTGTTGTGGCACCACCTTTGTGGAGTGGGACCACTGTTGCTGTACACCATTCTTTGGATACATATCCTGTAGTAAGGCTGAGTTTGAACAGTGACTTTATGTGAGGGTTCAGTACTTCTTGGAGTTCGTGTAAGACGCAGCCTGGGACACTGTCCGGTCCCATTGATGCTGTGTTTTTTGCTTTGGAGAGGGCAGCTTTTTTCTGTGCATCTGTGATGTCAGGGGGGCTACATTCTGTTAAGATAGACATTTGCTCTTTTGGGGGGGAAGGGGAGGAGAAGCTTGCACTGAACCTGTCTGCCAGGATGTTGGCAATGTCTGTGGGTTCAGTGTATTTTTTGCCATTTTGCACTAACTCAGAGCATATCTGGGAGTTGCCACCCAGATTCCTTGACATAACTAAAGAAGGCCTTTTGATTATCTTTAGCGTCTTGGGCAATTTTTTTTTCGAAGCTGGCCTTTGATGATTTTATGAGGGATCATAGTTTCTTGCTAGTACTGATCAGAGATGCCTTCCCTTTTTGAGATTTTGCTCTATCATGTAGTAGCTTCCTCCTTCTGTTGTATAGCTTATTTGTGGCTGGGGTCCACCAGACAGGTCTCCTGCCTTTGGAGGAGTGAGTCTTGGTTTTATTTGGGATAGCACAATCCTTGCATTGCTGTAGGTGCTCATAGAATGTGTTTGTAAAGGATTCTGCGGTTCAGGCAGTATTTTCCTCTGGCCCAGGGACTTTGAAGGATTCCACCTCGGTTTTGAGAAGTGTGAAGTTTGCTTTTGAGAAATTTTTCACAGTGGTTTCTTTGGCTGGGGGTGGGAACAGGATATGGATGTCCAGTGAGATCAGTTTATGGCCTGATCTTATCAATGAGAGGTTCACCTCTGGTGTGGAACATAGAGTCCCCATGTTGGTGATGACCAGGTCCAATATGTTGTCCCCTCTTGTGGGAGTGGTGACCAGTTGTTCCATAGCGTTTGAGTTTATAAATTCTAGGAACCGTTGGGCAAGGGTGTTGGGGCTTGAGTAGTTTTTCCAATCAATGTTTGGGTAGTTGAAGTCACCCAATATTATGGTGTTTGGAGAGACCTTCATATTCTCCAATGTTCTCAGGAAAAGCGAGTGGGGTTCCTGAGATTGGGAGGGTGATCTGTATCAGGCTACAAACTGAAAGGCAGTTTTGCCCACTGTTAGTTGCACATGGATGGTCTCCAATGCTTTGTGCAGTGCCACTAACCTGGAGGTGTGGGTATCTTTGATGAATATAGATACTCCCCCTCCTTTTGTGCTTCGGTCCGAGTTTTGGGGCTGAAAAGCATGGTATGAGTTATAACCTGGTAGTGCTGGGGTGCTCTCAGGAGCCTTGAACCAGGTTTCTGTTACTGCACAGATATCAATATTCTCCATACTGAAGAGAGCCTTGAGTGCATGCATCTTGAGGTTTAGACTTCTGGCGTTGAGTAGCATTACCCTTAGTTTTTTTCTCCTTGTGTTGTCTATGGAGGTGGGTTTGTCTTTTGAGCCTTGCCTAAAAAAGGCACTATGGGGGTGGCAAGAGCCTTAGCCAGTATTCGAAAGCCCAGGGGTGACAGGTGCAAGCCGTCCCTAGTGAAGCAACGTGGCTTGTCAAGCATGTCATCCCAGGCTGACAGACACTGGATCCCCTTTGAATGACACCAATACTTTAGCCAGTTGTTAAAATTGATCATTTTGTCTTTATACTGTGGCATCATTCTTGGTGAGGGCAAGATGCTACTCAAGGTCAGGGCCATACCGGCCTGGGCTACATGATCAGAGTGCTCCTCTATGTCTCTTTTCATGTAGTCCAGGGAGGTTCATCTCAGGTCATTCACACCAGCATGGACAATGATGGAGTCATATTTGTACTTGCTTTGGAGTGACCTGAGTGCTTGTGTTATGTGGCGGATCCTGGCACCCGACAGGCAGCTTACAGTGACCTTCTCCTTGTTCAGTCTGGTGAGTGGGATGTCAGTGTGTCTGACAATAGAGTCACCTATTACAAGTGTATTTGGTGTGTTGCTTAGCCTTAAGGGCTGTGACTGTGTGGCACACTGACTTTGTGAAATATGTCATATGTGGGTATTGTTGTGGGGTAGCGGTTGCTTGGATGTCTGCTTTGGAGGTCTCTGCTGCTTTGGCAGATTTTTATTTAGAGCCTCTGAGTATGTCTTTGTGTGTTTATTTGTTTGGTTTGCTGATGCGATAGGTCTGTGTGAGACTGGATTTGAGGTAGGAGTGGTTACCTTCTCCTGACTGACTGTGCCAGTCTTTGGTTGAGAGAGCTCAGCCTCTAGTTTGGCTATATAGTTGCATTTCTCACATATGTTTGAGCTTGTTGGGAGGAGGAGAGGGTGGTCTGTGTACATAAGGCAATTGTAACATTGCCTCAAGAATCCCAGATTCACTAGATGGACTGGAGAGTAAACCTGAAACTGTCTTTTGGACATGCCAGAATAGTATAAGGAACTGCTTATTGACTGATCAGAAAGGACCAATAAGGAGCCAAGTACTTATAAAGAGTATAAGAGGGTGTAGTGCTTTAGTTTGTTAGTGTTTACTTATAAGATTTGAGCAAGTGCAGGGCTTTAGAAGGAAAATAGAGTGCTTACTTTGAGAGTTAGAACAGTTCTAAGGGAAAAAGTGAAGAGTAGACTTTGTGGAGCCGGGAATAGTTTAAACCCGTTTAAGCGGCGCTGCCCGACGCTGCTCTGTGCGCAAGACAGCGCAAAAAGAGAGTTGCAGGGTTTTAAGAGAGAGAGAGATCAAGGAGTTTGGAATTGACCCAAAATGGCCAATAAAACTACAGTTTCTAGGCAGTAACCACTCCTACAGGGACAGGCAGGCTGCTCAGTGTTAACCACTGCCACTGATGAACACAAAGTCTTCCCTTTACCCAAGTAAGCACTGGCCTCCAAGAAACTTACAAACAGTTCAGAACAGCAACTCTGTAACTGAACTTTCTTTTAAATTATAGAAAGTGGGAAAATAGCAAGATTTATTTATTTATTTATTTTTTAAGGATAGCAGGGACACACAAGTAGCAAACTAATCAGAACAGTGCAATAAATGACCCCAACATGTGTGTGCTAGGTCAGAGGCAGGTAAAATGCAATTTTAAGAAAAACAATTTTAAATTAAGTGCAACACAAAAATGTCTGTAAGTCAAAAAATTCCATAATAACAATAAGTTAGTCAGTAGACTGTAAAATAAAATACTGATCAGCCAACATATTTAATGTAATACATGCTTGGGGGACTAGGAAAAGGGAAAGGTAAGTGTAGTGGGAAGTTAGAATTAGAGAGTTAAACTTAAAGGTAGGATAGATATAGTTAGAATCTTATAGTTAGGTGGTGGGAATATGTAGGTTATAGGTGGCATGTATTTAATGGTAGTATTAAAAGTAGAAAGTGACATAAGAGAAAATGTGTTAAGATAGTTGAATAGACATGTGGGCTAGGATACTAAAGATTAGGGATAACTCATATAGTGTAACAGTATGACATATACATAAGTATATTTGCTATGTGAAACAGTTTTGCTAGATTAAAGAGCTTGTGGATATGTTTTGCATGCACAGCTGGGGTTATCAGTGAGATGTTTTAGTTTTCTTTTAAAGGAGATTATATTGTCTAATTCTGTAACTGATGATGGGAGGGCATTCCACAGCTTAGTTATCGAATGGGAATATTGGCAGCTACCTGCTCTTTTACTAGGTTTTATACTTTATGTAGGTGTTTGTTGTTAGAGCATACATTTTTGGATGGGACATAAGGTTCAATGATATTTTTCAGGGAAGGGCAACACTTGAGTTTATAAACGAGTTTATGGGCAAAGGTAAGTTGTGTGTAATGTAGGTAATGTCCAAATTCTAGCCAGTTTAGTTCTCCAGTGGTCTGGCAATGGTGGGTGAGATGTGGTTGGGCTGATGCGAATTTTGGAATCTTAGAATAACAAGACTGCATTTTGTGTTGCAAAGAGTCGTGGGGATTGGTGAAGACAGGAGATCCCTATAGTAAGGTTGGAAGGAGACTTGTGAAACATACACCCTCTAGAAACATCCATTTCTATAATCAGCTCCAATATGACAAGAAATCATGGAAAGGGGATGTCCGAATTCCTTGTAAATGGTCTGCGAAGTGATGCTTAGTAAATGTATATCACTAAATTCATATTAATAAATCACAACATTCTTGTATTTACAATGCATGTTAAGGCTTCCAAATAGAGAACGACAGAAGTCACTAACACATAAGCATCAGTATGGTTGCCTAGTATGTCCACTTTTGAACCTCACAGATACGTTGAACTTACCCATTAACATTGACCATGTTTTTGTATTTCCCAAAAGAGTTGTTGACGTGTCTCATATTATTCCTATTTTCTATCACTGTATTACATTCCACACTATTACAAGGAAGACAGTTTTATATATCAGCACTCTTCTTTTCATAAATGTTTAATATCAACCCTACAAAGTCTTGCCTCTGACTTCCAGGTGTTCCTCCGTAAGCTTGAATAAAGGCAAGACCTTAGAACAAGTGTTATTTTGAACTATGTAATGCCTGTTTAGTACTAATATGATCTGCTATAGTTATTCTTGCTATATGGTGTCAGCCTTGACCTTTTTTTATGGGTTTCCTCGAAATATGATCACAGGGTCCATTGCACTGACTTAGTTGCTAAATATTTATATAAGCAAAATTTAATAAATAACCCTTCCAGTGAAATATGCTACCTTCTTAGATTTTGTTAATTTCTTGTGAGGATTGTTATTGTTTGTTTCACGATCTCCACCCTTCCTAATTCTTCATTCAGAAAGTATTTATTTAAAAAATATTTTATCCTCTTTTCAGACTTTATACAATCTGTTGTGTTTCTCTGCACAGCTCATATTCTGAAAACATCCTTGAAGAACTTTATTTATACTCTATGCCAGGTGTAGTTTTTAACATGTTCTATACAATGAGGGTAATACACCTTAACACAGTCCAAACTATATTGGGAAAAAAGTCCATGGCAGTAGATTCCCTGCTGGAGTTCTCAGTAGAACAATATCAGCCCTTTATCCCTGGTTTCTCCTTTCACACATGGGCTCACCACAGAGCTGCTGCTCTGGTCTCTTAATTCCCCTTCTCTATGGCAAATGCTCTCTGATTCAGGATTTATTTAGCCTTCTCTTATAGCCCAGTATATTAATCATTTTCAAATTCTGCTCAGTGAAGTACAATACAGCCAGGCCATAACCTTCTTACAGACATAACTTCTGATAAACTATAACTCAATTCATAAATTGTGCCACTGTTAGGAATGACCATTGTTTTTATTGCTATATACACTATTCATGACATTTTCTACACTTTTTATAAATAAATGTATATATATATATATATATATATATATATATATATATAGAGAGAGAGAGAGAGAGATAGCTGTTTATATATATAGCCAGAGAGACAGAAATGGGGAAAGATATAGGTATAGATATAGAACATGAAGTACTGCCTACCAAACAAAACTGTCTAGCACCCTGTTGGGCTTGAATCAGTTACCCTGGTGGGCCAAAGAGTCTGTATCAGACTGCTATGGAATCCTCCATCTGAGGAGGTCCTCTGGTTCAGAAGCTTTGTCTTTAGATCACCAAAAAACAGACAGTCATCTGTTCACTTTCAGATGGGATACAGGTCATTCACCCCTCTTCTGGTATGCAGTGGGTAATCAGTTCTTCTCTGGGCATGGTTCTAATCATGCCTTTTTCTAGTGATTTGCCTGGTCATCCATCCTTTTTCTACTCTTCTTTTTGAGTACAGTTGTGCTCCTTTGGATCTCTGTTAAGGCTCGTCCATATACTTCCTGGAAAGTGATCATTTCATATCTGCTCTGTTGCCAGGTCCATGTATTATCTTTCACATCCGTTGTTGTACAGCAGAGGACCTGGTCCTAACACATTATGGCTCAGCATCTATTTATCAGCCCTGCAGTTATGTGCCATTTCATACTGCCTCATAGGAAAACTTCTGTCTGTCTGCCATGTTGTCAAAATGATTGTTCTTTTGTTCGAGAACTAGGATTCAGTAGGTCCAGTCTTGGCCACAAGTTGTGATTTAAACATTATTTTGCTGGCATTGAGTTAGTGTTTCAATACACTGCATCTCAATATGCTAATAAAATGTATCTAAATTAGGTTGCAATGGTAACTAGGCTTATAGTTTTAATGGCCTTCTTGAATATTTGGATAAACTTTTTCACTATCCTATTCTAACATTAATAACGGGGAATAGATGTAAAGAGTTGTGTGCCATTTAGCCTTATAGAAGTTTTAAAGTCGTTTGAAGCATAGTAAGTCAGTATTATGTATTCTGGCAGACTTTTTTTTGTAAATATCATTTGCAGCACTGCAGCATCCACTTCAATTCACTTACAAATAACCTCTGGCCATTTAGCTACGCATCTAAGACCCTAAACATCCTTGTAAAATCAAAATGTGTGTACAACCATGAAGATGGAGATAATTCCCATGGGTGTTAGGTGTTGTAGTAATACATTTTGAACCATGTGATATTTAATACAACTTTTTGCGAAGTGTTCAGTTTGCTTGGCTATTCCAGACCACAAAGCAGAGGTATGAAACAGAAACTCCATCTGACAGGACCTAAGTGTTTCTGATGTATAGCGGCTAACACTCTGGCATATTAACTTATTAGGAATTTCTACTCTAGATCCACACAGAAGGGTTCCTGTCATCAGGATAACTTTTCTTTTCTAGCCTCAGTTGCAAGGTACATTGACTCTTCCTCTTTAGGCCATCCTTTTATCAGTGTCATGTTCATGTGATGGTGTGGAGCTATGTCTGGTTCCCCTTTGGTTTAGATTGCTTGTTACTTGCAGCTGCTCAGCTAGCATGACACAGTGCACCCATCTATAACAGTCCAGTAGCATTCCCAATCTGTTTATTCTCCCTCAATTTAAAGCCACAGGAATGTGCTCCAGGAAAAGAAAGAGGCCAAGTGACTACTGCTGCAGCCATTCAGAAACCATTACAGACAGTCCATTTCCTGAATTAAAACTAAACACTAGTGTCACTCCGTGGCACAAAATGACAATGCTCTAATTGCAGCCAAAATAACCAGGAATTAAGTAGTAACTAAGGCACTGGAAGAGCTGTCTATGGAGGACACCACTGAATTGCTGATGCTGCTGCATCCATCCTGAGGGAGGAAGGCTGATAGACATCTATGGTGATTGCTCCTAGCTGAAGCTAGGAAGATGCACAATTTATGAATTAAGCTGCATGCAAGGATTACCAGGCAGTGTCTTGCAATCTAGCCGGTGTGATACATGCACAATTTCGGCCCAGTTCTGCAAAACTTGCTTTGCGGGGAAGAAGCATAATAGACATTACAAGTGGGTAGATAGAGATTTAAGCAAAAATGTCCAAGAGTTTTTTGGAAAGAGAGAGTGATTGATAAATGGATATGCAGAGCAGTCGAACAAAAGTTGGGAGATTAGCAGTTCGGATTCAGATCAGGATGCAGCACAACTGACCCGGTGTTTGCAATGAGACAGATAGTTGAGGAGAAGCTTGAGATGAGGAAGGAGTCCAACTCAGCATTCCTAGACTTGGAAAAAACATATGACAAGGTCCCAAGAAAGCTGATCTGGGCAGTACTGCGGTAGTTTGAAGTCCCAGAAACACTGGTAGAATTAGTGCAGGCTAGGTACAAGGACCCAATGACTCAAGTACGAACAGTGTTCGGCAGCACAGACGGCATCCCAGTGGGAGTGGGTGTACACCAGGGTTCAACTCTGAGCCCACTGCTGTTCATACTGGTGATGGACTAAATTAGCAAAGAGGTCAGAGGGGACAGATCAACACAGCTGCTGTATGCAGACGATGTGGCATTAAAGGCAGTCTCTGAGCGAGAACTTCAGCAAAGGATAGAAGAATGAAATGTAAAACTGTAGGCACATGTGATGAAACTAAGCACAGGTACGATGGTGGTAATGGCAGCAAACTGGGGAAATCAGAAGAAGCTGAGAAGAGAGAAAGACGGGAAGATAGTGGAACAGGTAAACAGCTTCAAGTATCTGGGAGGGGTGGTTGAGGAGAAGGGTAGTCTGAATGAAGAGGTCAAAGCTAGAATCAGAGAGGCTGCAGTCAACTGGCATAGAGTACCAGGTGTAGTCTATGACAGAAGAATGCCAAAGAAGCTGAAAAGTAAGGTGTACAAGACAGTGATGCGACCAGTACTACTGTATGATACAGAATTGTGGGCAGTAAAGGCAGAACAGTTGAACAACCTAGAGGTGATGGAAATGAAGTGCCTGTGAAGGGTGGCAGGATGCACACAGTGGGACAGATGAAGAAATGAGGACATAAGAGCAGAAGTCAAAGTTGTTCCAATTGCAGAAAAGAGTAAGGGGAACAGATTATGGTGGTTTGGACACATGCAAAAAAGCAGAAGACAATCTGATGATGAAGATTTGGGACAGGCAGGAAGACGGTAAGATGAAGTGAGGAAATCCAGAAAAGAGGTGGATAGATTGTGTGAAAGAAGATCTGCGACAGTCAGGCATGAGTGTCGAAGAAGGCAGGAGTGTGGTAATGCATCAAGAGAGTTGGAGACAGTTAACAGGATACCCCAACCCCATGTAGAAAAAAAAATGGGAAAAAGAGGGCTGATGATGATGATGATGATGATGCACAAGATATTTTTGGAGAATTGATAGTTTGCATGTGAGATAGAAAAAAAGAGTATCACAATGTAGGCACTGGTGATTAGTGACTATTACCACTGAAAATCTCTTTCCATACTAATATTGATCAAACATCTTAATTTCCTAGCTCAGGTTAGTGATTTTTGTAGCAATTTAGGCATAATTTGAGCCGGCTTTCATCAATACATTGTCAGTTTCTCAATTTGTAGCACACATGTCTTTGATGCAGGAAGATCAGAAGACTGTGGATTCTATACCCACATCAGGTGCTTGGCTTCATTTACCAGTGCTGAAGCTGGACTACAGCATGGGGGGAGGGGTGGCAATTCTGAGTGTACCATCCTTCATATGAGACCACATGGTCAGTGCCTTAAAAGAATACCAGCTGAAGTCAATTACCCCATTCCCTGCCAAACAATGATCTTCTTCCTTATTTCTATGCATACATGTCTAACACCTGTTTTCTTAAGTTAATTTGAACATGCCTTCATGGGCTACTTTTTCACCAGTATATATTTTGCATAGTACTGTTCACTTTCTTCAGTTGTATGACTGAAAATATTTCCTTGGGAAAGCTCATTATTGTCTGTCATTGAAAGAATTGGTGTGTCATTCCCATTGAATTTTACTGACTGTAAAGTAAGTAAAAAAGTGTGTCATGACTATCCTTACTTCAGTGGTACAAAGGCAGTGGCCTGTAGCACAGGCAGTGGTCTCAGTGCAAATGCAGCGGTCCAGGCATGTGGCTAATGCGAAGTAGCCACGTGCTTTCCCTTGGAAATATTACCAGTACCTAAATAATGCTGTAGAGTGATTCATACTTGGACAACAAAGTGAAAACAGTATATGCAGACTTTTGATGGTATACATCCATTCACTTATGCAGAATGATCAGGACTAGTGGCACTGTGGGAGGTAAGTAATATGATGCCACCTGTGTGTGTGTGCATGAGAAAGTGCATGTGTGAGTGAGTGTGTGTGTGTGTGTGTGTGTGTGTGTGTGTGTGTGTGTGTGTGTGTGTGTGTGTGTGTGTGTGTGTGTGTGTGTGTGTGTGTGTGTGTGTGTGTGTGTGTGTGTGTGTGTGTGTGTGTGTGTGTGTGTGTGTGTGTGTGTGTGTGTGTGCATGCATGTGTGTGTGTGTGTGTGTGTGTGTGTGTGTGTGTGTGTGTGTGTGTGTGTGTGTGTGTGTGTGTGTGTGTGTGTGTGTGTGTGTGTGAGAGTGCGTGCACACACAAGCATGTATGTCTAGGAGTTTGTTTGCATGTCAGTATATATATGTGCGTGTATTTGAAGGAGCCTGCAAATTGTGTTGCGTGGTTTGGTAGAAGAATATTGATGAGGTTAAGCCTAAAAGTGCAATGCTTGATTCAGAGACAGGATAATGAGCCATTAATGGGATGTCACCCACTGCCACCTTATCATATATCTGAATCACAAATTATTGATATCATGCTATTAGGCATTATGGCATGGCCTAACTAGAGCTGGAGGTGATATTGTTTCAGAATATTGGCCTGGAATAACCTGTATGATTTTACAGTTATTTCATAGGTTCATAGGATGGTACTAGGCTATTGGCCCGGAGGCCCTTATAAGCCTAGCCAAGAATTTCACCCATGTTCCCACAAAGTCAGCACCTGTTTTCCCTGTCCAGCATGGACACTGGTGGGATCCTGGGGGTATATTTTCTGTTTCCCATCCAGTCATCCAGGTTCCTCTTAAATACAGCTAATAAGGTATTCTGCTTGATATTTCAGTTATATTGTGTTGTGGTGGACAGACTACTTCTACTTGTTCAGGTTTTATATCACTTGCAGAAGGGTCATTTCCACAAGTTTTCAACAGGACACATACCCACTCAACTTTCTGCCACTATTTTGTTTGTTTCACTACTTTTGTTTGCACAACTACAGCATAGCATTAGGTTGTCTATCTGGTTTTGCTTTCTTGTATTATTTCAGTTGAAAAATGAAAAGAAATAACGTAAACAATATATTTCAATCAATAATACAGTGATTGTGAAACACAATGTAAACAATACATTGCAATCAATAATACAGTGATTGTTAAACACAATGTAAGCAATACATTGCAATCAATAATACAGTGATTGTGAAACACAATGTAAACAATACATTGCAATCAATAATACAGTGATTGTGAAACACAATGTAAACAATACATTGCAATCAATAATACAGTGATTGTGAAACACAATGTAAGCAATACATTGCAATCAATAATACAGTGATTGTGAAACAATGTGAACAATACATTGCAATCAATAATACAGTGATTGGGAAACACAATGTAAACAATACATTGCAATCAATAATAATGTTTACTTATTTATTTTGTTAGCCAGAAATGCCCATTTGGGAGGTACCATTTTAAGCAGAACCCAAGGAAGTGCAATTTCCAAACATCAAACAAATAATCCTATGCAATACTAACATTAACAGCATGTATACAGACAGCAAATGTTTATAATTTAACAAATGATAAAAATTTTAAAAAATATGCAGCGCCCACCATGGAAAACTTCCTATGCCTATTGAAGAAGACAGCATTAATGGAAATAAAAGTCAAAGAACGAAGAATATTTCCTAAGCCATTAGTTAATAATCCATGGAAGAAAGTTTTGTTATTGATTGACACCTTACAATCGGATTCAGACTCCTCCTGAAGACATATATATTAAATGGTATGACTTATTATCAATTGTTCAAACCTAGTACTATCGAAGTCAACTCGTGTCAGGCTGTATGTAAATATTGTACATAGTTAAACAATTATTCTGTTTTGTTATTTATTTGTAATCAAATACTTTTTGTGTTATATTTTCAAAATAAATATTATCTGAATAAAAAAAAAAAGAAAATATTGCAGAATCTGACCATAAAATAAGTAAAAAGAAATGTATAGGATGAACAGGAATGAACAGGAGTTAAATCAGTATCTCAACTAAGTATAGCAAACAGAAATGAATAATACAATTGAGATAAGGTTAATGGAGCAGAACAGAATTGTGTACAATATACTCTTTTAAGTGATTAGAACTGTGTCATGACTTTCATTAAGTAATAGCACATTTGTGTAGACAAGTTTTGGTGAAACTGGTTCTTCAACTCTGTCTTGAATATTGTCTTTAGTGAGATTGCATCTCAGGATGTGTGAGTTTGTGCCAAAGTTTGCCTCGAGCTACAGCAAATCTACAGTCACCGAACTTATTTTTAAACTTCGGAAAGTTGACTATTTAAATTATTGACTCAATTCATGGGGGAGTGTCTCCATGTGACAGGGACAGTTAGATAAATGAAAGACCTTAAGTAAAAATGATAACAAACTGGCTCCCTTAGTGACACGACAGTGATGAGTTTTGCCATGGTGACTAAAAATGAGTTTCAAAATTTTGCTGTAGGGCCGAACAAGATTATCTTGCAAAGAAAAAGAGATCTCAAGTAGAAGGTATGAGGAATATAAAAGAGAAGGTAGCATTATTTTCCTTTGATTTTTAAATATTCATGTTATGTTTTTTTGTACCAAAGTTGACTTTAACTATCAAGATCCTGCTTCCTGACTTGCAGCATTCTTTTTGTAAGTTACTGTTTACAGAACAGCAGTTTGATTTCAAAACAGTTAATCATGTGACATGTAAGTCCTTCGGCCTTGGATTTGTTGTTGCTTCTTTATATAGCCACATAGTATCTCATTCCACCAAATCAGTCCAACTAGTTCTCAGTCCAAGCTGCTCTCTAAGTTTTTTTCTCCTTATAATTTAACAGAGAGAGTAGAAGGTGGCACACACCAGCTGTGAGCTTGTGCTTTGTGCATCTTAAGTTCTGAAGAGAATGCTTGTACATGAGATTCTTGTCCCGTTAAATATTTTTATAAATTGTTCTTAACAAAGAAAGCATATACTGGCACAGTGGTAATTCCTGTAACATATAGCACTGTCCCTTAAAATTACTGACACCTTTACAGTGTTCAGAGTAACAGTATATGGTTTCCTGTGTATAACTGCTTAGTCCCAGTAGTTAAATCAAAGGATTGCTAGCACATAACCACATCTGTCTCTCTCATTCCATTGAATTAAACCAAAATGTTATTTAATGTCAGAAGCCAGAAAAAAGGACATTTTATTACTTGTCTTCTCCCCAAAAAATGGAAACTGTGGATACAGAAATTCATTTTTTTCCCAACTGAAAGCAGAACAACCAAAAAGTCTGAGAAAGTACTGTATGCCATCCTTGTGAATACCACTGAGTAGAAACATGTGTAGGGGTAGGTAGGTCATTTCAAGCCCTGGGAGATGGCTCCAATTGGTACTTTCCTCCTTCCAAGTTAAGGATTAAAAAAATAATAAATTCTTCCAAGTTGAAGACAAAAAAGGGGACCAAAACAGTGAAAAAATGGCCTTATGTTAATCCAGCTGACTTAGATGATTTTATGTTATCATGTAAACAGAAATATATTCTGCATAATCACCACTGCAGATAAGAAAACAACTGTCAAGTAACCACTTACTCAACAGTTTCTAAATGACGTTACTGTTGGACATTATACTCAGTCAGAGATATAGCAGAAGTAAAATAGTACGAAAACTTCTCTTTATCAACATAACAGTTTGTTACTGTGGTCACAGCAGTAGACACTTCCTTTCTTCCATCTGCATTTATTCTCAACTTTCAGAGTTAATAGGACTTCTTCATTGCATTATGCAATTTACTGCAGTAAACAAGAGAAAGGGTATTACAGACAGCTTCAGCAGACTGTAAAATATCTTCACATTTGTATATTTGCATAACAATATAAATACTCAACTGGAGATAAAATTAAAGTTAAATACTAAAGGAAAAGTTTCATTATTTACTTATCACCTTGTTGGGGATAGCTGCAGCAGTAGAAACCGCCTTTCTTCCTTGTGCTTGTATTCTCAAGTTCACAAAGCTGATGACAGCTTCCTGTCCAGTATGGTCATTTACTGCAGAATACAAGAGAAGTATTACAAAAAGTCAAATAACTTCTGCAGACTGTTAAAAACATTATATCTGCATGATAATCTAACACACATGGTTTTAGGTTGTTATGCAAACAGGAATTTTGGATCCTACATAATCATCAAAGGTAACAGAAGTGCCAAGTAAATACTAACCTAACAAATTCTTGACAACAATACTGTTTGCTATAGTACTCAGCGACAGAAAAATTAAACATAAAACACTGAATGAAAAGTTCTCTTACCTGACCATCAGTTTGTTGAAGGTCGTCACAGCATTAGAAATGTCTTTTCCTGTATGTGCATGTATTAATTTGCAAAGCTCGTATGACTGCTTCTTCTCCACAATGGTCATTTACTACACCATAAAAGGTTTTGATGACTAATAACATGGATTAGATAACCAGAGAGAATTTACATACTTTTTAAAGGCACATTACCTGTTTTTTTTTAAACAAAGCAGCACAAAACAATTAGTTTAGGGCTCATAATAATGAGTTGTAGGACCTTGGCCACCTATCAGCATTCCATTAGCTAGTCCAAGCTTTTGGGCCAGTATGTACTAGAAGGGCTGGAAGGGTAGTACTCATCAACACAACTTTGTATGCCATCTATCCACTTACTCACCCAGTGTAATGGGCAGAATCAGTTGCCAGGTTGAAATGCCTGCCTAATAAGTAATATTTTAAAGAATAGAAGGCTAGCTTTATCATTACATATTCTTTCTCCATGGCTGAGAATCTTTGTACACCATTGCTTAATTTTCTGCTGATATTTTATTATTATTATTTATTTATTTATTTATTTACATTTGTTGACCAGAAAAGTCCTACTGGATGCAGGTCCATTTTCAGCGGATGCCCGGGAAGAAAAGCTCCGCAAATTAAAATATTACAGACATAGTCACAGATGAAGAATCCTAGCAATTAAAATATTACAAGCATAGTTACAGATGAAGAACATAGTACAGTCAGTAGATAACTAGCATCTGTTCCATCCACGAAGTCATAGCAGATATTAACAATTGTTACAATAAGAAGTTACTGCCGCATAATAAGTAGATAGGCATGGAAGTATCAGAGCTTGCTGTAACCAAAGGTAGTTTGTCAGATGGAAGAGAGCCAGGGGTAGATGGAGTGGGAGAAGTTAGAGGGGACAGTTACAAGGGCATAGCCAGCATGTTTTTAGGTGCACTTTAAGTAAAGCTTTGAAGTGGGTGCATGATGGTACAGAGGTTATTGTGGGGGGGGGGGGTTCCATAATTTGGCTATAGCGCTGGAGAATAGTACACAGGATGCTCCTCACTTCTTGGGACAATACTGCTCCCAAACCTACATCTGATGTATTACTTGATAGGATAAATTCATGAGTAATGTTAGGAATTGGTACCACTACTTGCAATCCTAATATTCTTTGCAGCTCATGAAATGCCTAATCTGCCACAGGGTTAGAACATTTCATTTGTGAGATAGTTGCAAAATTAGGTACACATTTTTTTTGTACCCAGCTAGACCAAGAAAAGCCTTCATCTGTCTTATGATGAGGATATAGGACAGTTTTTATTGCCTCTGTTTTAATAATTTGTAGTTATACCACCCTATAAGGTAAAACAAATACTTGGCTTCCACCATGCCCAATTTACTTTTCTGAACATTCACAGTCAAGCCCACCTGCCTTATAAATTTTAACACAGCCCATATTTTGGTAAGTGTCACTCCTTGTCCTCTGACTGTATAACTACATCATCAAGGTAGGAACAGCATATCACATTCAATATTGTATCCAACAAATCATGAAGAAGAGGCTGGAGCTCCATGTATGCCATATGGTAGCACTGTCAACTGATACAAATTTTCATGAGTTACAAGGGCTGTTTTTTTTTTCTTTAGTTGAGGGGGAAATTGGTATCTGTTAATATCCTGTCATTATGTCTATTGTTAAGTCTGTCCTTTCCTAACATTTCTGTCATATTCTCAGTTGTGGGCATGGGATAACTATAAAACTTTGAAATGCTACAGAATGTAATATCTCTTCAGGTTAAGAAACTAAAACTACCTCAGGGCTGCTGTATTAACTATGTGACTCTTCTATCATTTCTAGTTGGAGTAGCAGTTGGACTTCTCTAATTGTTTCTATGATTCAAGTAGTCCATAAGGCCTCGGTCTTCCATGTCTTTATGTTATGTTGTCAGTTTAGTTCTCCCAGGCATTTCTGAAAACACCCCTTTATTTCTTAAGAGAAAGTCTCTTACCTTCTGCTTTTGGACTTTTGACAAGGTTCCATCAACTGTATATCAGGTAGAGATTATATAATTTGTCCTGTGTGAATTTTAGCTTGCAAGCTAACCATAGAACTTTCTAGCTACTTGCAAAGAATTAGTACATTAATATGATCAAGTTTCTCTTCATCTTCTTCTTCTTTCGGCTATTCCCTGTTAGGGGTCGCCACAGCGGTTCACCTATCCACTCATGATTGGCAGTGGAGTTTTACAGTGTCAAGTTGCCAGCCCGGTGCCCAACCTTCCACAGAAGGTCCACACATGCACACACTCACACCTAGGGCCAATTTAGAGTATTCAATCCACCTACATCATGTCTTTGGGATGTGGGAGGAAACCAGAGCACCCAGAGGAAACCCACGCGACGACAAGGAGGACATGCAAACTCCACACAGAAGGCACCCCAACCGAGGATCGAACTGGAGAACCTCTTGCTGTGAGGCAGCAATGCTAACCGCTGCACCACCGTGGCCGCCCAATGTGATCAAGTTTCTTTACCTTTCTCAAAACTGATTGTCTAACCTTGCAGTTCACTGCCTTTATTGTTTAAACCACCTCAAATGGTTGTTGCCACTCATCCAGAAATGTATTCTCGAGAGTACTAATATTGAAATTCATCCCTGTCTTCAATTCTTTGAGTTGGGCTTTTGTATTGTGATTGTTGCATTTCCTTATTTCTGCATGTGCTTCTTTACTAGGGACATAACTTGTTTTAGTTTGTCCTGCAGACTAACATAATTTTCCATCACATGTTTAAATAGTGTCTTGTCTCTTCTTACCAAGCTTCCTTAGCAATGTCAAGCAGTCCTCTGGGATGCCCAATGTACAAAAGTTCATATGGAGTCACCTCTCGTATCACAGACAGTAATTATGTGAACAGCTGATCCCAGTCTTTCCCATTTGTGTCACTAATTTTCTTTAAAAATGACTTCAATGCTTTATTGACCCTTTCTACCTATTTGATATCTTCAATTGTTTGATGATTTAAAGTATAGACATTACTGATGCAGTGCCCCCTGACATAAAGGAAGTGCCTTCGTCAGGAAGTAGCTCCTTGAGGATACGCATTGTGGAAAACAACTGTACCAGTTCTCTGGCAATAGCCTTAGCATTAGCTTTGCATGATGGCACAACTTTTGGAAATGTTGTAGCACAGTCTATTATTTCTAGCATGTGATGTTAACCATTGCTAAATTTTATGAGTGGCCCCACAGTGTCCATAGTAATACATTCAAATGGCACCTCCATACTATGCATTTGGATCAATGTGCTCTTAAAACCAGGATGGGTGCAGTTTTCTGGCATGCTGGACAAGAGGCCCAGAAATTTTCTCTCTCTTTCATTATACCTGGTCTGTGAAATCTGACTAGTATTCTTGCCTTAGTTTTGTGTGTCTCCGGGTGACTTCTTAGCATATGATTATGGCCTAGCTTTATAAATAGTGTACTAAAAGGTTCTGACACTACCAACTGATGTGGAATTTCTTCCTTTTCTGTAATTACAGTATATAAGAGGACATTGTTTCACTCAAAATACAGGTTAGGCATAATGGGAAAATCTTACTGTCCTCTGCCACAGCCTTAGTTATATTCTGCTTTTTTAATGTCTATGTGGCTTACATGCAGCTTGTCTTGTGGTGAATGGTGTATCGTCCTGTCCCAAAACAAATGGTATTGCATCTTCTTCCATGACTTCTCCTACAAAGGATAACGCTACACAAAATCTCCTTTAATGTCTCCATGAGCTGAACAAACTTCTTGACTGTTCCCTTTTTCTTCCACTTTCTGTTTGCCTTGGACAGAAATGGGCTTAGAACTCTGTATGTTCTTACCTATGTCACTTTTAGTACTTAGAGCCATTTCTTTGTTCTGAAGGTTCTCACTTAAGTGCCCAACTTCTCTTTCTGTCCTGTTTCTTTGCTAACAGTTCTTGCACATCTCTGTGCAGACTGCTGCATTGTACTGATTTATATTTCAGAGTTTTCTATCAGATCACCTACAGTTCATATATTGACATCTCCTACAGTGCTGGGTTTCATTTGCTCCATCACTGTTCTGAGAGACTGATCTGCAAATATACAAAGCCGAGTATATTTTTTTCGCTTAATAGTTGTACTATATTAGTGGTTGCTCAGATCTCTGCTGAAACTGTCTTCCCACCCCCATTTTCTGCCTTGTCTTCAGCTGATATAACTGGTTTTTATAGGTTGTGTGTTACCTAATTCAAATTTCCCTTAATTTGACCTGTTAATAACAGCCTGCATTTAAATTGGAACCTGTGTTCTGAGAGACAGCCTTACAAGACTATCTGCAAATATACAGAGCTGAGTATATTTTTCTTTATTATAGAGTTTAATTGTTGCTTAAATATCTGTTGCCTCACTGTTCTGAGAGACTGATCTGCAAATATACAGAACTGAGTATATATTTTTTTGGCTTAATAGTTGTACTATATTAGTGGTTGCTCAGATCTCTGCTGAAACTGTCTTCCTCACCCTCCCTCCCTGTTTTTGGTTTGTAGTTAAATTTGGTGGCTTTTGCAGTACCCACCCCACTGTAGATTTCATCTAGGACACTCCCCCAGTCCCATCTCTTTACCGCATTCTACCTATTAAACCCTTTCTGCACTTGCTTTTAGTCCTTTTTAATTTAATTGCACTTTTCAAACTGTGTGTGGTCTAATATTGCTACATACTCAAGCGTGCTAGCTTGCACTGCATGTGAATTGTTTTTACTACTGTTTTTGCTACTTTTCTGTAAAAAAAAAAAAAAAAACTGTAAGCCTTTTTCCTACCTTTCCTGTAACTAGTGTTCCAGCTACAGATTTGCTGTATCCAGGACTGTTTGTAAGCTTCTGAACCCCCCAAGCCTTTCTGTGTTGGAGGGAAGCCTTCTAGCTTATCAGTGGGAGTGGTAAGCATTAGGTAACCTCTCTACCACATAAGGAGTTGTTCTGGCCCAGACTTTGTAGTTATTGGCCTTTTGGGCATTCTTCCATCTCTCTCAATTTTCTGATTTGAAAGCCTGCATTTCCACTTGTTTCTGTCCTGTAACTCGTCTAGTGCAGATACAGATTCTTGTTTTAGCACTTAAATTTGCTTATTCATGCTCATCACTTGTTCAAAACTTGTAAGCACTAAATAAGCAACTAATTACTATAGCACTCAATCTTCCTCATTACCTAAAGGAAAACAGTTTTTGTACTTACTTTTCTCACTGCCATTGAGAAAAACAGCTCTTGTACTCACTTTCCTCACTTATCTAGAGGAAAATAGTTTTTATTCAGGCATGTCCAAAGGTCAGCTCCCAGTGTTCTCCCCTGTCTATCTGATGAATCTGGGCATCTTGAGGCAATGTAGAAATTGCCTCATGTACACAGACAACCCTCTCCTCCTACCACCCAACACTACAACCTGTGAGAGATGCACTTATCTAGCCAAACTGGAGGTAAAGCTCTCTCCAACCAAGACTGAACCTGACAGTCATGAGGAGAAGGTAAACATTTGCACCACACCACACTCATCACATAGTCTCACTACATCTACACCACCAAAATCCACACATAGAAACTCAAATACATTCATGGAGGCTCTCAATAATAATCTGCCTAAGCAACACAGACATCCAAAGCAGAAACACAAGCAACCTCCATCCCCCAACACAACCCAAATTATACATAGCCCACAGACTCAGTGTGCCACTCAAACACAGCCAATAAGGCAAAACAACATACCCAACACTCTAGTCATAAGTGACTCTATAGTCAGGCACACTGATGTCCCACTCACCAGGCTAAACAAGGAGAAGGTTACTGTCAGCTGCCTGTCGGATGCCAGGATCCGCCACATAACCCACGCACTCAGGTCACTCCTCAACAAGTACAAATATGACTTTGTCATTGTCCATGTTGGTGTGAATGACCTGAGACATACCTCCCTGGACTACATGAAAAGAGACATGGAAGAGCTCTCTGATCTTGTAGCCCAGGCAGTATGACCCTAGCCCTGAGTAGCATTCTGCCATCGCCCAGAATGATACCGCAGTACAAGGACAAAATGATTGACTTCAACAATTGGCTAAGCTTCTGGTGTCATTCTAAGGGGATCCAGTATCTGTCTGCTTGGGATGACATGGTCAACAGACCACAATGCTTTGCCACAGATGGCCTGCACCTGTCACCCCTGGGATTCCAGATACTGGCTAAGGCTTTTGCTGCCCCTATAGTGCCTTTTTTAGGCAGGGTTCAAGTAACAAATTCACCACCATAACAAGAACAAGCAAGCAAAAACTGAGGGTAATGCTAAAGTCTAAATTTCAAAATGCACGCACTCAAGGCACTCCTTAAAATGGAGAACATCGATATCTGTGCAGTGACTGAGACTTGGTTCAAGGCTCCAGAGAGCACCCCTGCACTACCAGGCTATAACTCATACCACACTTTTCGGCCATGTAACCTGGACCGAAACACCAAAGGTGGGGGGGTGTCCATATTCATTAAGGATATCCACACCTCCAGGCTAGTTGCTCAGCATAATGCATCCGAGGTTATCCAAGTGCAACTAACTCTTGGCAAAACTGCAATCCAAATTGTAGCTTGCTACAGATCCCCCACCATGGCCCAGGATTCCCACTCCTCTTTTCTTGATGTACTGGAAAATATTAGGGTTCAACCAAACACTCTAATAATGGGTGACTTCAACTACCCCACCATTAACTGGGAAAACTACTCATGTACCAACTGCTTAGTGCAATGCTTTCTGGAATTCATAAACTACAATGCCCTAGATCAACTTATCCACACCCCCACCAGGGGCAACAATATCCTAGACCTAGTCATTACCAACATGAGTGACCGGTGTTCCACACCTGAAGTCAACTCCTCATTGGTCCAATCCAACCATAAGCTAATCACCCTTGATATCCACATCCCACCCCCACCCCCCATTAAGGAAACCACAGTAAAAAATTTCTCCAACGCCAACTTCATGATTCTTAAGACAGAAGTAGTGAACTTCATGACACCCATGCAGATGGACAATACAGTTACAACTGCTGAATCCTACACAAATGCACTCTATAAGCACTTACATGAGTGCATGGATCGTGCTATCCTAAACAAAACCAGGATGCTATCCTCCAAAAAAAAGAGAGCCAATCTGGTGGTCCCCTGCCATAAACAAACTGTACAACAGAAGGAAGAAACTGTCGCAAAAGAGAGTAAAATCCCTTGAGTGGAGGAGCTCCCTGGTCAGCCTCAGTAAGAAGCTGAGATCTCTTATAAGATCCTCCAAAGCTAGCTACAAAAATAAAATCGTCACTAATTCCAAGGAAAACCACAAAGCATTCTATAGCTATGTCAAGAATCTCAATGGCAACACCCAGATCTGCTCTGAGTTACAGCACAAAGGCACGAAAATTATAGAACCAACTGATATTGCCAACATCCTGGCAGATAGGTTCAGTGATAACTTTACCCCCCTCACCCCCTAAAGGGCCCATATCTATACAGGAAGAATGCAGAGTCCCTGTAATCACAACTACGCAGGTGAAAGCTGCACTCTCTAAAGCCAAAAACACAGCATCCATGGGACCGGACAACATCCCAGGCTGCGTTTTACACGAACGTCAGAATGAATTGGCTCCTCACTTAAGCCCCATATTCAATAATAGCCTCGCATCAGGCTTTGTGCCCACTGAATGGCGCACAGCAACAGTTATCCCACTCCACTAAGCAGGAGCCACCACTGATCCTGGGAACTATAGACCTATTAGCCTGATGAGCCTGGTCTGCAAGGCCATGGAACGTATCATCATGGAACTCATAAACAAAGACATTGGTAACCTCCAAACTCTGGATCCCACCCAGTTCAGGTTTGTGAAAGGCAGATCATGCCTCCTGAACCTGATCGACTTCTTTGAGGCAGTCACCAAAGCCGTAGTTGAGGGTAAGGTGGTTCACACAGCCTATCTTGACCTCGCCAAGGCTTTCGACACCATTCCCCATTCTGGAATTATAGCTAAACTCAATAAACTAGGCATAAATCCCTACATCACAAGATGGGTTGCCAGCTGGCTCACTGACAGAACCCACACTGTAAAAGTTGCAGACTCCAAATCTGACCTCAAACCAGTGACAAGTGGAGTACCACAGGGTTCCGTCCTGGGACCACTCCTGTTTGGTATCTACTTCTCTGAAGTACAGGCTAACACAGAAGGCCTCTGGCTAACAAAGTTCGCAGATGACTGCAAACTAGGAGCCATAGTCAAGTCCCCAAATGATGTGAACATCCTACAGAAGGGCATCTCTGAGACAGATGCCTGGTGTCAGAGCCATGGCCTCAAGCTCAATGCCAAAAAGTGCAGTGTCATCCCCATTGGTAAAAACTCTGTACCCATGAACTACCACATAGGCAGCAATCTACTTAACACCGAATGCGTGATAAGAGACCTTGGGACCCAGGTGGACAGTAGTCTCTCCTTTGATAGTCACATCGCCACAGTAGTCAGGAAGTCATTCTAAGTGGCACACCTCATCATAAAAGGGTTCTCATCCAGGAAAAAAAGGTCATCGTTCCCCTCTCCTCGACCCTCATTAGACCCATTATAGAGTACAACGCCCCTTTTGGAATGTACCTCACAAGATATCTGCAGCAGCTGGAAAGGCCACAGAAGTACCTCACAAAGAGGATTACTAGACTCAAACAAATGCCCTACACTGACCGTCTCAAACAACTCCAGCTTTACTCCATAGCATATCGCCTACTCTGAGGTGATCTCTGCCTAACATATAAAGTTGTGTCAAACCCAGAGCTGTTGGACATGCTACACCTAAAGAAATCCCAATCCCTACAAGCTACACGCTCTAGGGACCTAAACCTTGTCACCACAATAAACAGGACATGCTGGAGGGATAGATTCCTATCCCAGAGACTTCCCATACTCTGGAACAGGCTGCCCATCTATGTCAAGCAAAGTTCTTCATTAGCACTCTTCAAGAAAAATCACTTCTGTGTCTCTGCTCGACAGTGGCACAGGAAAATAACTTTCTTGGGTGGCATAAGCCAGGGAACCTTGTTGGCTAGGCTTATGTAGGCCCTTGGGCCGATAGCCTAGTACCTACCTATGAACCTATGAATCACTGGGGCCAGTTTCTGTTAAAACACAGGATCCTTTGTACCATCTAACCACAACCAGATTGTAAAGCTTTTTGTAATGTCTGTGCTAATTGCCCTTACCTAGCTTTGATTTCAGACCAGCACTGAGGTGCTACTATCTCGCTACCCCTCCCCATGATTCTTATACTAAATGACATATCAGGATATTGCTTTATTTCTTTCTTATTAAGTGTATCAGCCTGCCACACTGTGTCTGTAGATTCTCCCTCCTCACATATTTTCCATAATACTTTAAAATGTAGAAAATATTCTAATATGGCATAATAAATCATGTCAGGGCTAAAACCACAGTTTGTAAGTTTTCCTAGAACTGTTTGAATGTTTGCACATGTGAGGAGATATTCTTTTTGTCACCATAAATGCATATTACCTCCATTTTCTGTCTGTAGTAATTATATGCCTACTTATAAAGAGACACTTGACAATGATAATCATGCTGCCAGAATCTATCAGTATTTGAATTTCTTTCTATGCTGAAATTATAGCACATTACACTAGTTTGGATGTTACATAAATAAGTAATGCTAAGTCAAAAATTCTAGCTGCTGTCATCATATTTCATAGGAACATGCATATTAGCTTTTGCATATATATATATATATATATATATATATATATATATATATATATATATACTGTTAGCATTCTCTTCAGTAGTATTGGGCCAGATTCTGACTATGTGACTCCTCCCATCACATCTGAAACTATGTAAATAAGTAATTGCTGTACGTTGGCTCATTGTGGACTGAACATTTCTTACTTTTGGGTTTGGAAGTAGACACTTCAGATTTAAGCATTTTTTCATTAACAAATAAGAATCCCACTGATGCTATGTACTTGTTAGGATTTTTGGGATCAGTTTGCAAAACCCATTTTCTCATATTAATGTTCTTTAAATATCTCATTTGCTAAACTTTCTAGTGTCTTCATTTCACTGTTGCTGCCAGGTTTTAACCAGATCTTTAAGATACATTTTAAGTCATGCATCTGAGTTTCTACTGGTTTGCCAGCATTAACATTCCACTTGTAAAATTTTGTATGTGGCAGTTCAGAAGTTATCCCAACATACCCAAAAGTTCTTTTTTATTTTGAGTTTTTTTAAATTTTTCATAATCAGTCTCGTTCATGTAGGGGTTTTTTTATGTTTCTGTTGTCTGCTGAGAGGAAAGTGTAGTAGCCTATTCTGATTTGTACAAGTTCTCTAGAGTGGCATATATTTCAAAAGTCCGCATATATTCCTCTAGATCAGCTTTGTTACTTGACTTCTTTATGGCAGGTGCATTTGTTGGAGTTGCAAGTACAATAGCCAGTCATGGCAATTGTTGCAGCTCTAACAACTTCTGATCAGTTTCACCTTCAAGTTCCCTAAGGTTTTAGTAGAGCCACCATTATTGTGAGTAAAAGGGAAGCACACCAGGAAGCAGCAGAAAAAAAAACTCTTGACAGACTGCAAGGACACCAGGAATAGAAGCAAAAACACACCAAAAACAGAAGTAAAACATTTATGTTTACAAACTCCACAGGGATATATTAGCTCAAAGTGGTCCATAATGTTTCACAAAAGTATGGTAAGGCACAGTATTTTTGTGAGGTCCTTGACCAAATCAACCACATTCTCTACCAGTGTTAAGTCTGACAGATACTGAAGGTAGACTTTATATAAAAATCAAAGGTTTACTTTCTAGATCCAAATGGAAAAAGCAACAAAAATAACATCACACTTGTGGGGGGGGGGTTGTTAGTTTGTTTTTTCAAACAAATGAAGTAGTAACTTCCATATAAGTCTAGCATCTTACAGCTGTTCCATTAAACAGGCTTCTTAAACAGCAAGTCACAGCTACAGGCCCTACATGGCAATCCTTTCAGCTCTACCAGGAAAAAATCTTTACCTGAGTTTTTTTCATGCTGTATCCATAAAATAAACCCTCATTGCACTGTCATATCCCAGTTATCTTCAATCCTTGATCATAACAGAACTTCTGTTGTGAACCATTATGATCCACCGACTGAAGAACCAACTTTCTGGTTTGCTGTTTCCAAGCTACATTTTATTAAACATCACAAAATTGACAATTAATTTCTCATTAGCCAACTAATAAAATGGATTGCTTGACTGGAATGCAGTGAAACTTTTACAAGCACAAGTTCCTTTACACACTTTTTAAAGACACATTTCACATTTCTATGCTCAACATGGGACTCTATCAGTATGTGTACTGAGTGTTGTAGATGATGAAAGAAGGAAGATCGAGTATATGTTGGTAAGGTAAGTGTAAACTTGTAACTTTAATGCTGAAACTTTCAGATATACCAAAGTGTTGACATTTGGAAGTGACAGTGTGTGTGGTAGTGTTTATGGGTTAGGTGTCACAGAAAAAGCACCTCAAAGCCCAAATGACTGGTACAACTACAAGAATTTTAATATTCCAAACGAAGACACAGAAACCAAGTGCACAAAACACTTTAACTGCTTCACCGCATTTTTCGTTCCAAATGGAACTTCATCAGATGCAAAACAATTAATTAAAATCAATTACACCTTAATATACTCAATTTAAAAACAAATTAACCAATCCAATTCATATTATACAATACTAATAAATATTCATAAGGACATGCTGATATATTAATGAATATTCATGAAGACATGTTTACATAAGATATATTAGCATTTTTCTTTAATTCAAAAGACAATAGTTAAAATTAAAATGTGGATCTTTCAGTTATTTAATTATAATCCTTCAACATATACAATTGACCTGATGCAAAAAATTAAAAATAAAAATACAAGTAAAAATAGCCAACCTATAAAATACCTATAAAAAATCAGTACATGAAAACCTATATATAATACGTTCCATGCCGTTGCAGATCAGGCTCATCAGACTGATGGGATGGTAGTTCCTGGGATCCAAGGTGGATCCCCCCTTGTGAAGTGGGATAACTGTAGCTGTGCGCCACTCAGTGGGCATGAAGCCTGAGGTGAGGCTATGATTAAACGTGACACTTAGGTGAGCTGTGTATATATATATATATATATATATATATATATATATATATATATATATATACACACACATACATATATATATATATATATATATATATATATATATATATATATATACACACACACACATACATATATATATATATATATATATATATATATATATATATATATATATATCGTAGAAACTTCCCTTCGTGATAAAAAAGTGTGTGACGAAACCACCCAGAGAGCACAAGGAACACAAATGGTCTCTGACTACAAAGTCTCAGAAACTAAACAGTTCAAATGTGTGAATCACATATACAATCAATCCAACTGTGAAGCACTCAACTGCAAACCTTGAAAGTCCTGGCTAGCTTTCCTTTCGCTAGCAACAAAATCAATATCCGTTGCAATTCCACCTAAGCGAAATAGTAGTCGCTCACTCCAATGCGACAATAGATAGGTAAAAGTCAGGTAAAATCGGTAGATCCAGCTAGTAATCCGTAAAATAAGCAATACTGCCACGATATATTAACAGACCAATTTATTAGTAAGCGCTTTCACGGCCACTAAAAAGCCGCTTCATCAGACAAACAGTAATGCGCTATTAAGGCGCCACTTTTGAAACAGCAGATCATTCCTCGCATCCAATGAGCGGGGATTTTAAAATTAAAGTGCTAACATCCTATCTAAAATAACTGAATATGCGATCTAGGCTATAAAACAACAAAAATAATAAAAACAATAATATATAGTGTGTCATAATTAAACTAATCCTTAACGCTACTAACAATGACCTAAAAACTGATATGCCTGATACTTCATGTAATACAATAGTGGTCATGGTCTCTAAAATAAAAACACAAGAATCCATATGACCATATACAACTGATGAAGCTGCAATAAATAAATCTAGCCAGAACTACTTACATGAAAAGGATGTAGCCTATCCAAATAAAAACTGTCCAAATAAAGTGTCTTGGAAAACAGTCCTAAAAACAAATCTGAAGAAATGGATATATATGCAATATATATACACAAACACCAAAAAATGAATGCATGTGGATAAATGTGATGTCTGACATAGAACAAATGTGGTCAATAAATGAAGCTCCTATGTGTGTTATACTAAATAAATATATATGAACAACAACCTAGCACAATAGATAGACACAAATATATGCATGCAAATAGAGTCACATGAGTCACATGAAAGTGTATGTAATGACCAAAATGTGTAACGTTAAACAAGTATGGTCAATAAATTGAACTCCTATATGTGGGTGGTTTCGTCACATATATATATACATATATACATATATATCTATATATATATATATATATATATATATATATATATATACATATACATACATATACATATGTATATATATATATATATATATATATATATATATATATATATATATATATATATATATATATGCTTTGAAACTATTGTGAATGTGAAAGGTAATAATTTTAAATTTAAAGTTAACTTTCCTAGCTGAAATTAATGTCTTCGGACATTGTAGAATAACAATGATACACATGTTGACCATGTTGACAAAGGAGCAGTTGTGATAATAAAAGAAAATACTGTCTGGCTGAGCCAATTATGCATTTGGGTTCTGTCCCCACACCAGGTGCTTTAATTCATGTTACAATACTGACATTATGGTGTAGCATTTGGGGGAGGAGCTACTCTAATCTACTCTACTCATGAGATGCCTAGGATGACCAAAGCATGAGACACAGACCATCTGCATACACCCACCACCTTCAGTAAGTAACTGCACAAATGCGTACAATTTTGGATCACATGATACACATTTTTAAATAGATATGTAATCCAGCTGTATCAGTTCCTTAAAGTTGTGTGTGTATGTATTATACCCAGCTCTCTACTGTAATTCCACGATTCATATGTGTGAACCTTGGAAATACGAAAAAAAAGTCCGAAAATATAGGAGAACAATGACTGTGAATGTTGCTATTCTACATTAAAGTTGGTTCTTGCAATGGGCAAGCTCTCCTATACCCCACAAATGTATATATACCAACTCCAAAATCATCATACTGCAAAGAAAAGGGATATTCAGAGAAAACGTAATCTCAGACTTAGTATATGTAAGTCCACTTTTGTAGTCATTCAGTCTTGCTGTTCTAGGACTCACATGTATGTGTCAAAAAATAAAATGTCTGCCATTACACCCCCCTCTTTCAGAGATAACAATTTCCAGTTTAATCATATAGATAGATACACATATGATGGCATGTATGTCATCAAGTTGGTGTTCATTTACTCACTGTTCTATGATATTTTTACATGAACTCACAATCCATTAACAAGCTAGAGAGACAATATAAACAGGAGGAGTGTTAAACTTGACCCCCCTGCAGGACCCATGTTAGACTCTATCCCTGGGTCTTGCTGGATTAGCAAGTTTAAGAGGGAATGTGCACAACAGAGCAATCATTAGATGTCTAAACATGTGAATCAGGCAACAAGTCAAGTCTGTGAATGCAGACTTTGAGGTAAAAATAGCCTCCAAAGCTAACGATAACTATAAGACATTTTTCAGTTATATCTGCAATCTTAAGGCAACACCTAACAATAAGCAGAATTAGATGCAGATGACATCACCTATACTCAGCCAGAAGATATAGCAAATCTGCTGGCTAACAAATTCAGCTCAAATTTCACCTCCCCGTCACCCTTATTTCTCCCCCGAGAAATAACTCCCACTACTCCATCGCCAATTATCACCAAAGAACAGGTTGCCACTGTGCTCTTTAAAGCTAAAAACATGACTTCAGTG
This sequence comes from Protopterus annectens, assembly GCF_019279795.1. Lineage (NCBI taxonomy): Eukaryota > Metazoa > Chordata > Ceratodontiformes > Protopteridae > Protopterus > Protopterus annectens. Next base: position 1,449,869,176 of record NC_056732.1, read on the forward strand.
GAGCCTGACAATATACCAGGTTTCTTCTTAAACACCTTAAATCAGGATGTATCAGACTCATTAGGATCTTTATTTAACCACAACCTCTGGACTGGCTTTGTCCCAAATGAGTGGAGGATAGCAACAGTCATCCCTCTGTATAAAGGGGGGAACCATCTACTGACCCAGGAAATTACAGACCCATAACTTTTTCTAGTCTTATATGTAAGGCTATGGAAAGAATAATTATGGGCCTGATAAATAATGACATAGTAGACTTCCAAACACTGGACCCGACCTAATTTGACTTTGTCAAGGGCAGGTCATGCCTACTGATTCTGGTGGATTTCTTTGAGAAAGTCACTAAGGCCATGAATGAGGGCAAAACAGTACACAATGCCTACCTCAACCTGGCCAAGGCATTTGACACAATTCACTTGGATATTACAAATAAACTCATAAAACTCAGAGAACTCTAAGATCTACTCACCAAAACCTAATCACTGTCCGCAAACCCAATCGTCCTGCTGGTCAGCTTCTTCTATCCTTTTCCTTATCTAAAAAATGGAATTCTCTTCCTTCCTGTCTAAGGACCTTTGAAAACTTTAAAACTCAGCTACATTCCTACCTTTCCTCTAACAGGACATACAACTGCACTCTCCCCACCTAGCCTAATAATCAATCCACCCCTTAAACTCCTGACTAACTCTGAGTACAAGCTAACCTAACATAAATGTACATATTGTAAATAACATAGTTGTACATATTATAAATAACCCATCCCACCGTTTTTCTCTCTTTTCCTTCTAAGTCTTTATTCTCCCTCTCATTTAAGTTACCACTGCCAACCTAAATATTTAGATACTATGTAACCAAATAATTTATTCCTGTTCTCTAGCGTGAAATGAAATTGTAATTGTGTCTTCTTTACTATGATTGTATATGTAACTAAACTATGTAATGCAGAGCTTTTCTCCCTGGGCCTGAATTGAAAACAGGCTCCCTGAGCCCAGTGGACCTCCCCGGTCATCAAACTGGAAAGAAAGAAAGAAATAATAAATAAAACTGGGCATAAAATCTAATGTCACCAGATAGCAAATTGGTTCACAGGCAGGACATATTTGGTTAAAGTGGGTAAATCCCTATTCAGCAAGAGGTCAGTTACAAGTGGTGTGCCACAGGGCTCAGTACTGGGGCTAATCCTGTTCATAATATACTTCTCTGAAGTCAAGGTAAAAGTGGAAGGCCTCTGAATGACAAAGTTTGCCAATGGCTGCAAGCTGGGGGCAGTCATTGAATCCCCCAATGATGTAGATATCCTTTAGGAGGGTCTAGATCATACAAATGATTGGTGCCAGAATCATGGCTTTAAACTAAATACAAAAAAAAATGCACTATTATACCCTTTGGAAGATCAAATACCCCTGCAGATTACAACATCAATAGCACACCCCTTAGAGTAGACTAAGAGGTGAGAGATCTAGGTACACAGATAGATAGTAGCCTGAACTTTGACTGCCATGTGCCCACAACGGTAAGGAAATCCATTTATATGACACAATTTATAAGGAAATGTATGGCATTGATGATCCAAGGAAATTATAGTCCCACTGTACTTAGCCCTCATTAGACCAATAATCAAGTACAGTGTAGCATTTGGCATGTACTTGACTAGGCACTTCAGCAGCTGAAGTGACCTCAGAGGTTCCTCACAAAGAAAATACAGAGTGTAAACAACATGAACTATGTGGATAGACTAAAAGCCTTATCCCTTTACTCTGCCTCCTACCGGCTATTAAGGGGTGACCTATGCCTGACTTACAAGGCACTCACACATCCAGCCCTGATGGAGCTGCTGCACATCCACAAGTCATCTAGCATGAGGGTCATCCAATCTATGGATCTAAACTTAGTCAGAGACTCAAACAAAACATGCTGGACAGACAGATATGTGTCTCAGATATTGCCCCTTCTTTGGAACAAGCTTCCTATTCACACTAAGCAGAGACATTGCCTGGTCCTCTTGAAATGCAGTTTGGATCAATGGATGGGAAATTGCAAATTCACACAATGCATAGTGCCTATGTCCCTTGTGGACAGGGACAACCTATAAGATAATGCATGGGCATAAATCCATGCCATCCCCTTGCCCCTAGGGGCCATATATTGGGTAAAATCGGGTTATGTTGGCTACGCTTGTAAGTACCATAAGCCATTAGCCTAGTAATCTCCTATAAAACTATGAAACTGTCAGAATTTTCAAGCACCTTAATGAAATGATAGAGGCCAGAAGATAATGTGTACTTAATTTATATGGGAAGAACTTGCTTACCTGTGATGTACATGAAGCTGTGTATTTATCTGTGATGTGCCAGCTTACCTGTAGAATACTAGTGGATTACTGATTTACTTGTGGTGGATTTACTATGATTCTCAATTACAAAAATTATAGGCCAGTTAACATTAGCTGAAGCACCAAACAAAGGAGCTATGTAGACTGCTGAGCTTCTAAAAGGCTTTAATTAAATCGAATTGCAACTGACTTGATCAGTGTGCTTCTGTTTTCCTTTTGTTCCAGAAATTTGATTTTTTTAATTAGGAAAAAAAGATTAGTTTGAGAAACCTGCATTGTAAATAAATTGCTCTGAAACCACAAAGAGTCTCCAGTGGGTTAAACATACTGCAATGCATGCATATGTGCACAGAAATTGCTAAACATACTCTAATTTATGTATGTATTTATTTATTTACCCACACTTAGTTAATCAGGTTAGTCCCATTAGGGACAGCCTCTTTTCAGGAAGACCCAAGGTGGTATTTGAACTGACTAAGGAAAATTTGAACAGAACACCCAGGAATTTCCCATTCTCTTTTTCAAGAAGTGCCATGGCATCCTCTACATTCACCTCAGTTATTACCAACTGAGGAAGATGGCACCTTGGTTTAACATCCCCTTATTTGCCCCATCATTGAATACAGTGACCTCTTTGGTGTGTAAAAATCCAAGAATATCTCTTTCCTGAAATGGCTCCAAAGATTTTTAACCAAGAAAATTACAGGTCTTAAATCCTTCAACCACACGGTTAGATTAGCATGATTTTCTTTATACTCAGTAGCCTATAGACGGCTGCAAGGTTACCTGTGTCTCACTTTTCAAGCTGTGAAAGATCCAGTCCCATATGACCTGCCATTTCTTCACAAAACCATTGAATCTAAGGAAAACACCAACAAATAAACAAGACCCACTGAAGATAGGTTCCTGATTCAACTTATTCCTAGCCTATGGAATAAGTTACCACTCCTGGTCAAATGAATTACTACTTTAGCTACCTTTAAGACTAGAATTGATGACTATATGGGTAGAGACAAATGTATACCAGGGTTCCTATGTATGGCCCTAATCAATTTGGAAGGTGAGTGCAATTAAGGGCTTGAAAACTGTAGCAAGAACTTTTAAGTTCGTATTCTTAAAGGTGTATATGGCTAGGTATCTTATTTCCCTGTGATCGTTTGCCTGGTATGTTCCTATGTTATATTTTCCTATGTTCAGCCAAAGCACTTCTGTGATATTCAGTATGCATTTCAGAATGTTATATCAATATTATCCTGCATTTTCAAAAATGCGATATCAGTTTTCTTTGTTTCAGATCTGATAAGAATGTTTAGACATTCCTTTTAAAAAAGCCAAAACAATTTATTTGCAAATATTTAGCAGTGCATTTTAAAATGCTGTCCAATAGCTTTTCAGTCCTGGCTGCTGTCTGAGTAGCTTGCCTTCCTCGACAATCTTGGATATTTTGAACATTTGGGAAAGTCAGTTGTCTGCCCTTCTACTGCTTATATACTACAAATTAATGTTGTTTTTCTTTTGACTTTTCCCGGTTAGGGGTCGCCACAGCGTAACTCCAGTCTGCTAATGATTGGCAGTCAATTTTTACAGTGCCGAGGTGCCAGCCTGACGCCCAACCTTCAACAAAGGCACGCCCATTCACACATGTCTTGCGAACACCACTACAAATTAATAAACTCAGTATATCAAATGCTTCAAACATCGAACCACATCAAACCACAAAACACTGACCACAGAAATTTGAAACTTAAAACACTGATGCTAAGTTGAATTGAATAGCCAATAGCATATTGAGGGAGATTGCAGTACAGCAGGGACTTTTTTACCCTTTCCCCACTGTAGTGTGATCTCGGAGATGGCAAATATAAGTAGCAGGGAATGTGGGTGGTGCACACCATCCTACATGGGCAGTGAAGCCAGCTTGCCCTCCAACAAAGACATTTGTTTCAGTGCTTTTACATGTTGTGTGTTTTGACCTCTTATGGTCGATGTTCTGTGCTTCACTGTTCAAAGCATTCAATATAATAAATTTATTCCACTACATTCTGCAACAGATATGTTGGCTTCAGGGAGTTTATCCTTAATTTTGGTGTCAGATGAGCACTTCTTAGCTCAGCCACTGTTCTTTCTAGAAAAATCTCAGAAAACACCTGATACATCTTTCTAGAAACTTTTCAATACAGAATCCAGTTCTAGCCTCTTGAAAACAGCTGTTGTAGACTTAAAAGTCTTAATGCGATACATTCATTTTGAACAAATGCCTCTAATTTCTTCTCAGCAAATTTTTACCTTCTGTATGAACAAAAAAAAAAGTCAGAGTGGCTCACACTCCTTTAAAGCCATTCCTTCTGGTTGCTTTTCTGTGGAACACTGCTGCAGTCTTACTCTCTCTCTCTCTCTGTTTCAAAAAAGATAAGACTCTTGCTGTTCTGTCATAGTAATATTTTCATCTAGAGAGGATTACTTTCTATCTCTGTCAAACTAAAACCTCCTATTCAGGTTGGTGAAAAGAAGAAGTTAGTAGTTTACTAATTTTTTCTATGGTCCATTGGTAGTTGATCTGGTGAAAGATGCACACCTTGCTAAGAACTGTTCTTTACATTCCAGCAATGGTAAATGGACTTTTGCATAACTATCACTGCTACAGTCTGGACCTTTCTTCATTAGATTTTTCACCTTTTGAATTGCTTCCTCTGAATTTGACTGTTGGATGGAGAGTGGTTAGTAATATAGATACTGCTGAACCCTTCCACTGTCCTACCAATGTTCTGAATTGCATATTTGCATATCATATCAGATATTCCATTCCTTGAAAACAAAGCACAAAATCTGGATGTTTTGAATAATAGTCAATACATATGAGATATTCAGTCACAAATGAAAAATATACCAAAACTAAGATACTCACTGTCAGACTGGAACAAATCAATTCCAACATTGCTCCAGATTCTCCCTGGTATTGAATAAAAAAACATTTCCTGTATTGTTTACATGGTTTGCATTACACACAGAATAGTCTGTTGTCACTCATATATTCTTACCAACATTTATTTCCTTAGATGATAAGGCAATGTTATTTTATCGGGTCTATATTACGTAATCGAAAACCCTTATCACTGAACACCACAACACCGACACACATAGCTCGAACCGCAAATACGCTAAATCCTCTAAACTACAAATTTTCAAATCTCGAACCGTCATAGTCGGCCAACACCACCTCGTGCTACATACTACATATCCAAACATAATAAATAAAACGCATACATACAATAACCAAACACTACTTCTAACCGTACACTAAACCTTACATGCATTACTATGTATGCATTTACCCTAACCCTAAGGTCCGTAACTATCACACACTTACCCTACAGACATATACCCAAACAAAACAAATAATCCACACACACATACAGTTAACAGAACCCTACTTCTAACCCTACACTAAACCTTACATACATTACCTATCTATGCACTTACCTTAACCTGCACTCTAACCCTATGGTCCGTAACTATCGCACACTTACTTAAGGAGCTATACCGCAGATGGGCCAACCATGGCACTTCGACATTTCGTGTTTCATGGTTTTGAACTTTCGCCGTTACCGTAGTTCGCGCTATACGTGTTGGTCTGGTGTTTGCTGAAACTGGATTTCAATCTCGTAATATAGACCCATTTTATCTGCTTTAAACCTCAGACTTTGTATGCAGATTATTTAATTAAGTGAAAGGTAAGATTGCATTTCTGTCTTTACATCAAATAGTTGATCTGACCAGCCTTTTGCTACCACATGTTAAAGCATCTGCATTGTTGGAAGCATTCTGATTACACTCTTGCCCTATAGGTCTGAGTGTCTAGCAAATTTTGTAGGTTCTTACTAAGCTTATAACCAAGGAGAACATCAAGAAGCTCAACCTTATAACCAGCACTTATTTATTTATTTATTTTATTTTAGGGCGGCTGCAGTGGTGCAGCAGTTAGCATTGCCGCCTCACAGCAAGAGGTTCTCCAGTTCGATTCTCGGCTGGGGTGCCTTCTGTGCGGAGTCTGCATGTCCTCCCTGTGGTCGCATGGGTTTCCTCCGGGTGCCCTGGTTTCCTCCCACATCCCAAAGACATGCAGTAAGTGGATTGGACACTCTAAATTGGCCCTAGGTATGAGTGTGTGCATGTGTGCCTTCTGTGGAAGGTTGGGCACTGGGCTGGCAACTCGACACCGTAAAACTCCACTGCGAATCATGAGCGGACAGATGATCCGCTGTGGCGACCCCTAACCGGGAAAAGTCGAAAGAAGAAGAAGATTTTTATTTTACATTTGTTTACTGGGGAAGTCCGACTGGGCAAAAATTGACCATTTTCAGCAGAGGCCTGAGGAGAAAAGCTCTACATAAAACATCACAATACAAAAATATTCATGATCTTCAATACAATCACGATACAAAACATCCATACTTGTGAAATATTGGTATGATGTTGACATCATATTCCAAAAATGGGCAATAATCTGGGTTAGATAACTGTCACACCCTCTGGTGGTATTGTTGTAGTTGAATTGGTTTAGGTCTTTAAAACACTGATTCTATTAAAGTAAAGGAGTTAAAAGAGTGCTGGTCATTCATAGCATATAAGGATAAGCAGTGGTCACCCAACAGGAGTCTGTATGACATTGAATAAATGGTATTGAAACCTGAAATCTTTTCAGTGATAAGCCAAGTAAATTTCATATGTATTCTCAGCTCAGTAATTATTACACCTTTGCTTAATTTCTCCTCAATTCTCTATTTCTCCATCTCAAAATTCACATAGTTACAGAAAAAATATGTGACAAAATTTGCTACTACACTCCCTAAAATCTAACCCCAAACCAGACATTAATGTTTTCCCTTTACATTGTAGAGTGTTTAAAATGGCATGAATTTTGGGAATATGTCTACTTCTGTCTTCAGAAAATATTACAGCATCATTCAGGTATGCTGATGCATACCTGGTATGCAATTGGAGGTTTCTAGAATGTTGTAGGTGCCCCAGGTAGACCAAAGGGCGACGACCTACAATGGCAAAGCCCATTAGATGAGGAGAATACTGCTTTTGCCTCAGCATCTGGTGCTAGTGAGATTATATAGTAGCCTTTGGTTAACTCTCAGCTGAGGGAAACCTGGCCTTGCTCAATTTCTCAATTTGTCAATTCAGGGCATGGGATAAGAATGAAAGTTACAAATGCTATTTAGCTTCTTGGAGTCACTGTAAAATTTTACAGACCCATCAAACTTGGGGACCAGTACAATGGGACAGTTCCAACTCACTCTGAGCTTCTACTGTAACCCAAATTTAAGCATTTTTTGTACATAATCCCTAACTACCTGGTGTTCAGATTCTTGTAATCAATACTGTTTTAGGAGTACAGTCTCTCCAGGCACAGTTTCTGTATTGCATTGAATTAATCTGGTTTTACCAGGCAACTCTGAGAATATGTCCTAATTGTTCAGTACAGATTCTTTCACTCCGTTTTTCCAAAACATTGACAGCATTATGTCTATATTGACTTCAGGACATGGTGTGTGCATCTTTACTTTCCCTCCAAATATACTCACTACAGAAACTTCAGTAGAACTTTATTTTTTATAGTTCATAGGTTCATAAGTGTTTACTAGGCTAACAACCACAAGGGCCTTTTTAAGCCTAGCCATGCATCCCAAATCTCTGAGTTCTGATACCCTTGATAAGTGTAAGCAGTCTTGGGGAGATTAAATATTTATAAGCAGGGGCCTGGAAGGTGAACAATTTACAGGTTACCTGTGTCCATTAGAGACATAGGTGCCAAACCAGAGATAAATTTCCAGTTTCCCATTTTTATTTTTATTTTATTTATTTATTTTTATTTTACATTTGTTGACCGGGATAATCCGACTGGATGCATGTCCATTTTCAGCGGAGGCCCGGGGAGAAAAGCTCCAAGGGTAAGCAGAAACAGCATTACATAATACCAGCATTACATATTACAAACAAACTATTTACAGTGATTACATAAGTAAGCAAGTTAAACAAGTTCCACAGGTTACAGTTAGTCCTGAGCACAAATCAGGATTAAATTAAATTACACAGTAAACTGGTTAACAGATTTTTACACATTCGAGTTAGCCAGGCTTGATACATTGACATAGCCAGTTAAGTGACAAATGTTGTTTGAGTCTAGTTTTAAATTGACCTAAGGTGGAAAGTAAGGTAATATCAGCTGGAAGAGAGTTCCAGGATCTACTTACAGAGTTTGCAAAGAGAATCACCGGCTGTGTTATTAATTAGTAGTTTGTTAGAGGATCGAAGCGGTCTAGGATTGTTATAGGGGTGATAATATTTTTAAGTGCAGGAGTATTGTCCGGATTATAGAGGATTTTATAGGCCATAATCAGTTGGTTATACTGGATTAGGCTAGGTAGTTCAAGCCAACCAAGCTGATTTAGATTGATGCAATGATGTGTCCTAAAAGGCAGCCCAGTGGCAAACCTGGCAATGTGGTTGTAGCAAATTGAGAGTTTGTTAAGGACAGTCTTGTTCAAATTCAAGAGTAGAGGGATGCATACAGAAGGGTTGAAAGAAGGTGAGGCTATGGCAATTTTAGCTGGAGGGGTTAGGAAGGCTTTTATTCTGTAAAGTGACCCTAGTTTTTCATTGATGGTTTTGATAGTTTGGTTAACATGTAGGTCAAATTTGAGATTATTGTCTATGATGACACCTAATAGTTTTGCAGATGGGTCAGAGATTATTGTGCCATCATTTGATTTTATGGTAAAGGTGAAAGCAGTAGACCTACGTGTTGGTGAAAATAACAGCATTTTAGTTTTTTTGGGATTTAGGATCATACGATGTTCAGAAAGCCAGTTTTCTATTGTATTAAAGGTGGTCTGGGTAGCTGACCATAACTCTACTGGAGATGTGGCTGAGCAAATCAGAGTAGAGTCCTCAGCATATTGGATACAGCTGACTTTTGGGATGACAGTATAAAGGTCGTTAATGAAGATGGAGAACAGCAAGGGCCCTAGTATAGAGACTTGTGGTACTCCGAGGGTGTTAGGTAGAAGGTTAGAGAGTTTGTTCTGCCAGAGGACAGTCTGCTGTCGACCATTCAGGTAGGATTGAAACCATTGGAGGGCTCCAGTATCTAGACAGAATGTTTGCAGGGTGTGGATTAAAAGTTGGTGATCAACCATATTGAATGCCTTGGAAAGATGTCTTTTTGATGTAATAATGTAAGTGAAGTGAATTATACAACATTTTTCACATCTGTAGGGCAAGTTAAACACTGTGATACCAATAGGGAGAGAATATGTGAAGAGAGCTTAAAGCAGGAAATCCAATTGTCCAAGTGCACTTGAACTGGATTAGGGAGGAACTCTGCTTCACATGGATGGAGAGCCTGCTTCATAGACAGGGTAGTCTCTGGGATACATACCTATCTCTCCAGCAGGTCCTATTTATATCACAGGCAAGATTTAAGTCTTTAGAATGGGTAATTCTGGTACTGTTTGTTTTGCGGATATGCAGGAGGGCCATCAGAGTGGGGTCTGATAATGCCCTGTATGCCAGGCATAGATCTCCACTCAAAAGCCTGTTGGAGACAAAATACAGGGATAGGGTTGTGAGGCGGTCTGCATAGGACATATTACTTATGCCATGTGTTCTTTTAGTGAGGAACCTCTGTGGATGTTCCAGTTGTTGGATATGCCTGGTTAGGTACATACACTCAATGGTTTCAGAACATTTGTATTTTGCATCTGTTCTGTTTTCCTCTTTCTCAATTGTCTCTCCTTATAATTCACTTAATTTACATTATTACATCAAAAAGACATTGCTCTTTACAAAGAACTTGTTTTCAGCATTCACTGCTAATACAATATTTCCTGCTTTAAGCTCTCTTCACATATTCTCTCCCTATTGGTATCACAGTGTTTAACTTGCCCTACAGATGTGAAAAATGTTGTATGATTCTTTCAAGGAGTGGGTTTTCTTTACCAACATGTCTTTTGCTAAATGTAGCAAGCTTCATTATTATCTGCCATACAGCAATTCAAATGGTGTGAATCCAGTTGAGGCTTGGAGTGCTTTTTTACAGCGCTGAGAAGATACAACAGTAGACAGCCCTAGTTGTTTTCCCCCATCTGTCCCGGCAGCATTTCATAAATATATTTTTAAAGTTTTGTTAGTAAGGTGCTAAACATCTGACCTTAGACATTTCACTGTAAAGCACACTGTCAAATTTCATGCATCACTATGGACATGAATGTGGTACATTCCTCAGTAAGGATTTACTGGCAAATTCCTTCCAAGAGTACTTCTAATTCTTTTGTATCAACTCTTTGCTGAGGCACTCTCTCAGGAAAGTTGGTTGCATAATCAATAGTTACCAGGATATTACTGATGCCTACTGTTTGGTTTTACAATTGGACCTACCACAATATCTAAAACTGTGTATTCAAAAGGGATGTCCGTAACAAGTAGAGGATTCTTAAATCTTTCATTGTACCAGGATAATGGTGCATAGACAAAAGTCCAGTTCCTAACTGATCACTCAAACTGTGGCTGTGTGCTAATTTAATTTCAAGTGTTCTAAAAGTATTGGAATTTTCTGGCTCAGTGTCTGTTCCCTTTCTTTGGTTAAACTATATATCAGGTAATTTGTTATCTTAATGGGCATGTTTTCTTTTTTTTTTCTACCTGCTCTTATTATGTTCTCTCTAGCTCTGCTTAAGGTATTATCTTTCCACTGTACTTTCTTAAAATGAACATGACTTAATATCTCTATGTTACCTAAGCCTTTTCCTCACATTTTTGGTAGAAAGTGTAAGATATGATGTCTTCTCCAATAAATATAAGTACAGGCTTTGCCCCTTAACCTAGGGCATCCCTTATAAAAGAACAACTCATAAAAATAACCTTCTTTCATGGAGGTACTGGCAGTTAGCAGTTTGCATCATCATTGGTGGTTTTGTCTGCTTTTCCTTAGAGTTTGGCTTCTGTTTCTGTCTGGTTTACTACTTTGATATAGTAGAGAGTAGTTTAGGATTCTGTTAAGGTTCTTATTTTTTCTTTTTGTATGAGAGCCATGTGTCCCATCAGCATTGTTTTCCTATTTGATTCTTAATTAGGAGCCTTTCTCTGGCAGTCTCTGTGCTGACTTCTTTTATCACTTTAACTGTTTGCATTATTTTAGCAAAACTCATACTCTGTGTTAGGTCCTACACAGACTTTCTTAAGCATTTTAACTGGAGTCCTTTGACAATAATCAGTAGTAGGTTTGTTTAACCTTCCACTCAGTGGCACATTTTAGCATCTTGTGTGTCTTCTAGCCTTGTATTTTTCTATTTAGTGGGGTTATATACATCTGCTGGTAAATCTGGCTTGAACTCCCCCCAACTCATCCTCCTAATTTCCATTGTTCCTTAAACTGATGAAAATTATGGCCAGTGTTTACAGTGTATGACAAAATGGGTACAGGAGCTACAGAATGTAAAACCTTACCCAAGAAAGTTGGCATTTCTAATTGTGTCATAGGGTATTCCCTTTTATCTCCATGAATACATATAATTTAAATTTTCTGATTACTAGTTGCTTTATACTTACAAATATATTGTGTTTTATCGACTGTAATCGAGCTTCATTAATCCAGTAATCCTAACATTTCCTTCCCTTCTACTCTAATAGTACAGTTCATAAAATTGGTGCTAGCACAATCAGAGGCATAGCTACCTCAGCCAGCTCCCTGTGTCTGTCACATGAACTAATACCCCACACCCTCAGCTTTTCAATTTTCACCACACGCACAGCACTGCGGTGGTGCTGCTGCGGTAGCGTTGTTGCCTCACAGTTAGACGTTGCCCGTTTGATTCTCAGTTAGAGCGTCTTCTGTGTGGCGATGTGTGAATGGGCGTTCCTTCGTTGAAGGTTGTGCATTAGGCCCGGCAAGCCAGCATGTAAAAATCTACTGCCAATCATTAGCGGGCCGGAGTTCCGCTGTGGCAACCCCTAGCCGGGAAAAGCCGAAAGACACAAACAAACAAACAAACAAAACACAGTGCTACAGTGCTCAGGTTTGACCATAAATGCAATACTGGCTTTTAAAATATGGTATTGTGCTAAGGAGCAGTTGGAATTATGAATGGCTGATCACTCCCCTATGACTTTGCAACCCAGACCAGTTGCTGCTTTCACCCCATCATAGCTACACTATTGAACATAATGGCAGAAGGCTGATTTTATACATCTAACAGATAACAATTCAGCACTGTCACACTCCAGTGGTATACTCTCAGGCGCACTGTATTAACAGACTGCTGACATATTAACAGTTTTACAGGCATATATCACTACCATTAAGTGCACAGTACCTGGATATATGTCCCTTTCTAGGGCATTTAAAGCAAAGTGATTCTAATATTGATATTTTTTCTTAGTTACAGGTGAAAAGACATTCTTAGATGAAGGCTTATTATTAGCACTCTGTGTACATGTAAGTCTGACTTAGAATCTGCAACTTCTATTAGTAACAAATGGTCTGCTACAAGAAGAAGAAGAAGGTCTGCTACAACAAATATTTATTCAGAAGACTTGGGAACACTCTGGGCTACCCACTTTCTTAAGTTACTGGGGAGTGCCCTTTCAGATTTTTCTACAGTCAAAATTTTAACAACAGTTTCAAAATATGTAACAAATCTGCCATTTTGTGATCTTACTGGTATGGCCATAAAAAATATCTACATATGAAACTTATAGGACTCTACTACAGGAAACCTCCCAGTCTTTTCCAGAATCTATTGTTTCAGTTTTGGGTAATCAGGTGTATCAGAGGCATCTAAATCCATGTATATTTTCAATGCCTCTACAGTTAGATGGAATGATAGAATTCATGTCTGTTCTGTTTGGGGTTAGCTCTCCCCATCTGCATACTTTTCATAAACTAAGCATGCTTCTGCCTGATTCACTGGTCCAAGCTTTCTCAGGGTTGTATGGCCCTATGGACTCCTCACAAGGTAGATATCTGGTTTACCAAGAAGGAAACCTGTTGCTGAGGAAGAAGCAGGTGTTTCCTGTGGCATCTCATCAATCCTGTGGATTAACCAAGTCCCGGTCAGCTCTTTCTTGAAGACTAAGCAAGAGCTGGTCAATTCTTTCATGAAGATTGGCTAGGTGATGCTCAATGGCTATGGTAGATTTTATTAAAGCCTCAAAACTTTTTCTGTGTTACTCCAGGAATTCAGTATCCAGAGTCAGTATGCACCAGAGCTGGTCTCCAAACAGCGCCAGCTACACAAAGAGCAGTTTATAAGCTCTTTAACACAGCACAGGTTTCTTCTGTAATTTAATAATCTGTAAAGTGATTCTAGCCATGGAATATAATTAAGGTAAAGCAGGTAGCTTCTGGGAAAGTCACACTATAAAACACTGCAGATTTTTACTATGTTCTCCAAAAATGCAGTACATTGCTTGCAACAATGTAAGTAGTCAGATGAGCCAGATTTCCAATTTCAAAGCTCATGTTTATTTAAAATAAATGAAGTTCAGAAATACCAAACAGCCCAGTCTACATTAAAATAAACTCACTTTTTTCTTAAAAAGAACAATAAATAAATAAATAAATAAATAAAACAAAAAACACAAAATAAATAAATAAGCTCACTTTTCAGGTTCCTGTTCTGCCAGCTTTTCCAAATTCAACTCAAATGCAATATTTTATGTATTTATTATTTATTTTATTTTCAGTTTGATTACCGGGGGAAGTCCACTGGGCCCAAAAGTGCCCGTTTTCAATGGAGGCCCAGGGAGAAAAGCTCCATAAGCAATGCATTAAGGATTACATAATTATAAAAGGTACAGTGTATAAAACATATACAATAACAATACAGTAAGGAATGCATAAGTATAAAAAGTACAGCATACAGAACAGTTTACAGATATTAGAATACAGCACAGTTTACAGATGTTAGCATTCAGAGCAAGCATGATCAACTGTCTTCACGATAAAAGATCTAAGGGTTCTTATATTCCTATACTAGTAGAGAGGAGACAGTTTACATGCAGTTATTCAAAATAAATAAAGTATACACTTTACATGCAGTCAATAGAAATAAGTTGCTATTTACATGATATACAAATTTGAAATTGTGTATATTCACATGCAGTGTTCCTGCACAGTAACTGACAAAATAAACTTACTTAAGAAACCTCACAACAATAATGTATCTCTCTTTGCAGCTCAGCCAACAGTAATAAACTGTCTTTTTTGGACCCTTGCTACAGCCTTAGTGGGAGAGTATATAATTAGCGGCTGCACACATAGGTATGTTTTAGGTTCATAGGTGATTCTTAGTTCTTAAGAACTACAGGGGGCATTTTTAAGCCTACTCATGCTTCCCAACAGTGAGAATAAAACCTTGTATCTTGTGTCTGTAAGGTAAACACATTAACCATTATGTCACCCGGCAACATATCATAGGCACAAATACATTCTGACACACATTTCCCTATTTATACATTTGCCAAGTTTCTCCTTGGTGTGTTGCAGTTACTAACTTTCTGGTCAGTTATTAGATATGGGGCCATATTGGAGGATACCCAGTTTGTAAATAGATTAAAAATTAAAAAACTTTGAGATACTTGGTCAAATTTTAAAAGCATAAAAACAAATAAGTGTCAAAGCTTTATGGCCAGTGAAAAAGGAGCCCACTATTTACCCAAACTCTTCCTATTTTAATCTGTCTTGCACAACAATACTAACTCCACATTTCCCACTAAACCAGTCATTTAGTGCCTGTAGTTCCTGCTCCATTTGAACATTCATGTTCTGTTTACCTCTTTACTAGAAAGCTCACTGTCAAAATCCACCACCTGTAACCTTCCTTAAAACACACACACACACAGCACACACACCGCCCCCCCCCCCACACACACACACACACACACAAGGCTAGAACTGTTCAAAAATTGGGAATCCGAGATGTGTATCAATTTACAACTCTAAACTTAGAAAAACTCAATTTAATATTACACAAAGAGGTCCTATTAGGTTACTTATTTAAAAAAAAAAATCTCAGCACCCAAAATAATCTACTTCCTTAATAAATGTAATCTCCTGAGAATTTCTCAATACCCAGGGCCAGGAATCACTGTATCATTAAGAACTTTCTACCATCTCCATCACAGAAACAGAAACAAATCTGTTGCACTGAATGCAATAAATATCTAGACTCTTCATCCAGACAGTAACAGCTCAGTTGCATTCACAAGCTTATAATATTGCTAGCATAAAAAGAAACAAATTAAATTCCAGGAGACATAAAATGACTCCAGCTGCCCATTACCTCTTTACTTCTTTTGGCCCATTCTTTTTCCTGTTGCAATTATTGACTCAAACCAGTTGTTCCCTTACTATCCATAATGTCTGCTCTTGTCTCTCTAGTCCCTAGCCTGAGTCTGTATCTTCCTGTAGTGCACCGTTTATTCATCACCTCTAAATTTTGCACCCTCTCCTGGTTACCAAATAGTCTATTAGCCTTGTTTTTTTCTACTTCATAAAAGTATGCATTTGGTTATATTATATTTATTTGCAGTTATGTTCATTAACAGAACATTCTGTCAAAATCTGGCTTAAAAAAAAAATTTACAGCAGCTGTGGGTAAACTGAGGTTAAGTTACCATATCCTTTGTTCTCCATTACTTAAAACAAGGTAAAATTTCACAACCTCTGGATTATTAAAGCCCTGTCAGCAAAACAGTCTCTTAATGGAGTTGAACTTGTTAACAGTACAGTTACCGTACATTTAGCTCCTTATCCATTTTACCTCATTATTTGTTTCTTAACTACCACCTCTTCCTGACTTATCCTGTTTATGTTTAGGCTAAAAATGTGTAAACTCCAAAGATTTAATTCATTGTTGAATGCAACACTATACACAGTATTATATGGTTTTGTCCTCCACTTATGCAGCAAACCCTTACCATGTTGTAGCTTTAAATGACCACTTAAACCATGTAAATAACAATATTTTGGTTGATCATTGTAATAACTGAAAGGAATGCAGACTACTGGAATGACCTAGAAATAACTGGAAGAACCTGGAATGAGACTCGTATGAATGTCTTTATCTTTTAATTACCCAGAACTGTCCTGAACAGGTGCCAATCTTTCCTCTATATGCTAAATCTTTTTGTACCTTTCAGAATAAAAGTCTGCATACACTGTAGTTCAGTTAAGAATGTTTTATTATTTACAGTGGTGGTAGATATCAGCAATATCTGAATCAAATCTTAATGTCTCCAATAGCAGTCCTGATAAAGTGAAATAGACTGAATTATAATGTCCATAGCTTCTGCACTAATTCTACTGTCCATAAATTCTATACCCAGTATGCCAACAGTGCTGATAAAGTGAAATAGACTGAATTATAATGTCTGTAGCTTCTGCATTCATTATACCGTCTGTGAATTCTGTATTCAGAATGTCAAATCTTACTCTCTCCAATAACAGTGCTGATAAAGTGAAATAGACTAAATTATTATGTCTGTAGCTTCTGCACTCATTATACTCAGAAATATGACTTTCCTCCGAAGTAATATAATTAATACCCTGGAATGCTAAATATTTGACCTGACTTCTGCACTCGTTCTTGAATGCCTGTACCAAATTTCTGAGGACAACACTGTAAAGATTTTCTGCTTATCAGTCCAAACTAACTAATAAAGGTTGTGTTTGGACTGCTGGATTTGGATTTTACCTTTTATCTTTTCCCTTCTTGGGAATTTGGCTTGGTCAATCTCCTAATAATACCAAAACCCTGTAAATTTCTTCACTCCTTTTTAACCTTGGCTCCTGAGCCTGTTCGTACTTACTGCACATTCTGTTAGCACGTTTTATTCTTATCAGTATTTTTGACTGAAGGCTATTTAAACATTCCTTTTAATATGGCAGCACTTCTAGGCCTATGCAAAGAGAATGCCATATTTATCTTACAGTCATAATAGCTAATAACACAACATTATTTATTATTTGGGCTAGAAGTGCTTCTCAGATCCCATGAAATATATTCTGTGTATGTTACAGTTTGTAACAAAATAAAGCAGAAGGCCTGTTAGCAGAACAGATAGGAATACCTCTGTTAATTAAATATTTCAGAGAGAATGTGATGTTCTTGTGGATAGAGTAAAGGGTAGGTGCAGTAAAACTGATATGCAATGCATTATAAAGAATATAAGAGCAAAGCAATATAGAAGATGAAAAGTGCAATATGCAAACTTCAACACAGGAGACCAAAATCAAACAAAACAACTGTTTCTAAGTCTATGCACCAGAGGTGGCTTGTGGCACAAAGGCAAAATGTCCAGTCACACTACCATTGATCCCAATTTCATTACAGGAAAGACAAAATAGCTGTCACATGTTTTGTTTTATATTGAAAATTATTTGGAGTTTCCCTGCTGCACTCCAAATTTTGGGATCTTTTTTTTTTTTTATACAGGCACTAAAAAAAGCTCACATCATGTACAGCTGTTGTAAGTGGAAGAAAGAGTAGAAACTATACTTGCTCAGCCATGGCATCCGTTCACTCATGACAGGAAAATACTTCAGGAGAAGTAAAATTTCTATTTTGTCAAAAAGATGGTCTGCACTGATAAGGATATAAAGGGGCACCCTTGAAAGGTCCTGCTGAAGTAGCCTGAAAAGCTAGCAATGAAGTCACCATGGTTGTTTGAAACTCACTATAAATAGTTTAAACAAAAAAAATGTTAAGTACATGTCTCATCCTGCTATAATTATTTTGTAGATCACAAATGGAGTCCACTATGAAGAATCGTATAATGTTTAATGACACATGATTATTCAAACTGATAACAGCTAATGTCTTGGGAGAACCCTAGTCAAAATAGTGATGCTCCCAAAATCACAAATGCAATAAACAATTCCCCCTCTGCTCAAAACCCTGCACCTCAAACTAGGTAGAAAGATAGATAGATAGGTGTAATGAAGATGGACAACTCTACCTTAGGTCAATATCTGTTTAGCCAACAAAATTTGACCAACAAAACAGATGACTGAAAGGTGTGTGAGATCATACAAGCCTTGGGGTAGGGAAATATGCCCTTTCCCAGAGACTGTGCAATCTCAGAGTTATTATGTACAGTATAATTGCAAGAGGGTAGGGGGCACAGACCCCCCACATGAGAGGTGCAGGGGGGCTTGCAAAACAATGTTTTCATCTGTTTTTTGTTTTATAACATTTTACGTGTTCTCAGCTTGTCGAGCATCAAATGTGTAGTTGTATGTCGATATTTGCAAAGTTGATCTTTTGGTGGCAACTTTGTTAACATCAATATTTGAGTGTTTCAGTCTATATCAGTACACCTTTATATATATATATATATATATATATATATATATATATATATATATATAATATACATACACACACACACACACACACACACACACACACACACACACACATATATATTATATATATATATATATATATATATATATATATATATACATATATATGCGCGCACACCAAGACCAAGGTTGCAGAAACTCAGAGAAAAGAAGTGAAGAAATGTATGTACATCCTCACTCTCCTCTGAGTCTACCTCCCATGACAGACCCCATGGAATATTTTCGGTTTCATGTTTTGGGCATCAACTGACTATCCAGCAACAAACAGTAGGGCTTCCTAATGAATGCAGGGGAAAGTAGAACAGAAAGAAGAAGATAAGTGGGCATAGACAATGGCAGAATCAGAAATGGAAAGAAAATAATGTTGGGTTCATCTCCCAGAAGTATTGTTAAGGGGCTAGAATGCACATATCTGGCACTCAGTACAGGTTTTGCCATATCCAAATCAAAATAATTAAGTACATGTATTCCAGTGATTATGACAAAGTATAATGTTCTGAGCTTGATTTCATGTTCCAAGCAATATGATAAGGCACATTTACTGAAACAGAGTAAACCAAATAGCTGCCCCTTTTAAACTTCTTGTACAAACACACCAGACGTGCAATCAGTAAAATGTTACTGTCAGAAAAATATGTATTAATGTGTGTATTAGTAATATGCTTAGTGCATTTAGAGCTTGAAAAGGGTTAACACATTTATTCTATTTCATACTGCATAAATCTGCACAAACTGCAGATGCTTTCTGACCTTGTATTGTTAGCTAAAATCTTGCTTGTGCCTTGGAAATTTACTGTGAAGCAGATGATTCCTGCTTATGTTAGGAAAATAATGAATAGAACAATACTACTTGTATGAAGCTTAGACAAGAAGTTCCGTTTGTGCTGTGAGAAAATACACAGCCGTAGAAGCCATAGATAATTAGGACAAAGCCTGTTTGAAAATATGAACTGCAATCAGCATTTGCTTGTATCTGCATTAGAAGAGTACCTTGAAATGTAACACTGTACAATGGAAGCTTGTAAATGAATTAGTGCCCACCAAGGCCAGGTTGTTTTTCTCAAATGTTTCTCACAAATCTAGTCATGTCAGCAGAAAATCTGAGTAACATCTGCTGTAGAACAATACTGAAAGTTGTGTTTGATTACGTCAGCCATAGAAGGCCATGTCTTGTAAAATAGTATAAGAATAAGCATACTTCCTGTTAGTAGTTAGACAAATCCTTGTATTTGCATGTTTTTGTCTCCTTGCGGAAAGTAATTAAATATACCTTAACTGAACCTTACGTGTATTGGTCTTTGAAGTTTTTTCCTTTGACAGATTGGTCCTTCGGACCGGAAACCCTCACTTCGCCTCGGATCAGACAGGCCAGGTGGCTTGAAACCGTACGGGGAAGAAACCACATCGGTTCTTCTTAGTTGAAAAGCCCTCCGACTGAATTGTCGTACAAAAGAGGCCAGCCACTTTCTGATCTGCTACTGAAGGACGGGTTTACTCGAACCAGGTGATCAATCACGAAGGCTCAGGTAAGGTGAATCTACCTTTTTTTTCTGTTTTAAATCAGGGACTAGATTTGTATTTATTTTGTTAAGACTTTGTTTATACAAGTCAGGGACAAAAGGATTGCTGTCTTGTCATAGATCAGGGAAACAGAGCAGGTAGGCAGTCATTCTGAAGAGAAATACATGCAGTCACAGCATGCTGATAATATTAAATACTACTCAAAATGGGTTGATAAGTATGAATTTGATGGTAAATTAGAAAAATCCTCGCTTGTCAAACTTGTCAAACAGCTTAAAACCGATTCTAAAGGTCGGGTAAAAAAGCAACGTCAATTAGGAATTCCTCAGGCACACAGGTGGATTGAGGAAGTAAACCGAAGGGAACAAAAGAATAATAATTCAAAAGCAATGTTTTTCGATAAGGAGGACAATAACTTAGTAATAGCATCAGCCCCTCCGCCTCCCTTACCAGAATATGAGGCAAGTGAACAAGTTAGTCCACCCCTGCGACATCCTGCTGTCACTGTAAGTAGAGACACTACCAAAGCGAAACCGTTTATTAGAGATCCCGTCGAGACCAGGTCTCAAACACGGGCAGGAAACTCAAAAGGGGACATTGAGTTATATCAAATAGGTAGAAATTCACGATCTATGAGTGAAGAAGAAATATGCCCACTTCTAGAAGTGCCTAATCCTCAGGCAGGGCAAGAAGGTCAGAACCCGACTATTCTAGTGTATAGACCCTGGACTCCGGAAGACATCCGGAAAGCCACTGAAGGAATTCCCCATCCAAAAGTTAATTTTAGAAAGTTCTTAGAAGATTTGCAAGGAATGAGGCTAAGTTATAATTTAAACAGAGAAGAGGTAGAAAAAGTAGTCAGACAAATTGTGGGACTGGATTGGCACATGATTAGTGGCGACTGGAATCCCCATGACGCTGCGCTCAGGCCCCTCCCACATAGCAGCGCAGAATTAGACAACAGAGTGAAAGGTCTTACAGACTGCATCTCTGAGAAATGGAAGCCTAGGGCAGACTGGGCTTGCATTAATCAATGCATCCAACAGGAAGGTGAAACTATTGACAGATATTATGCCAGACTATTAGAATGTTTTAATAACCATTGTGGAATGCAGGTTCCTGAAGATCGGACACACGATTCCCCATATGAGCAGCAGTTAAAGAATGCATTTTTGAAAGGCAGTATTGCACCCATAAGCAGCTTTATTATGAAGCACATGGTAGATCATTGTACAAGCAGGTTACAGTCATTACTTGAATATGCTAGGCATGCCGAAAGGCATTTTAATAGCAAAAAGAAAAAGAAAGCCCGAGTATTTTCTGTAGAAGATGGAGCAGAAGTTTATGTAGTACAGTCCGGGAAAAAGGGCAAGAGAAATGCCCAGGGAAACAAACAATCTGATCAGCGATCAGAGGACTTTGAAGGGCGAAAGAAAAGGGGTGAATGTTTTAAATGCGGTAAAAAGGGACACTTGGCAAGGGATTGCAAGAAAAACAAGAAAGCAACCACGGACGATAAGGAGGGTGAGGACTGACTATATGATAGTCAGGAATCACTAGAAGAGGATAGCAGAGAAAGGGCAAATGAGAATGTGATAGAGGGAGTAGAGAATGTGACAGAAGAAATAGAGGAAGTGCAGGAAGTCACGGATAGTGAAGAAAATGAAATATTAGATTTGGCTTTATGGAGCTTAGAGCTCTATTTAGCAGACATGAAACCAGAAGTTACACTCCTGGTAGAAGGGAGGGAAGTCAGATTCTTGTGTGACTCAGGGGCATCACGGACCCTGATACATCCCTCCAAACTGCCAGAGAACTCAGAGTCACCTGATTACATATTAGTGAAAGAAGCTAATGGACAGCTGTATCGGGAGCCCCTCTCCCATAATATTGTGATAACTGATCCTGTTTCAGGATTGACCCAGAAAAGCAAAATTGTTGTTTCTGCAAAATGTCCAGTAAACCTCTTGGGCAGAGACCTTATGCAGCTATTTGGTATAGCAGTAGTTCCGACTATGCAGGGTATGGAAGCACAGCGACAAATTGATACCTTTGCAGTGCAAACGGAGGGTAAAATGTTTTATTGGTACAGCCAGGACTTGGTTACGACTGGTCCAGGGGCAGTGACCGAAGAGTTGATGAATGTAGCCATCAGCAAGTTCCCCTCCCTTGACATTGATAAACAGCATTTGTTGCACTGTACTCTGTATTATTGTAACACACCAGGACCTGATAAGGAATATGAGCAAGAATTGTTTAGAAATTGTGCAAACAGATTGATATTATGTAATCTGTACTGGGACATGGAAGGGAACAGTGTAGCCAGCTGTTCATTGCCCCAGGAGTTCTTTGCACTCTATAAATCTAATAGATTACCACACATTAGCTTAACTAAGGACAAGAATGTAAAATGGGTAGACTTAGGAGAAAAAGTCACGAGATGGGAAAAACAGACAGAGTTAGAACTGTCAGAACAGGGAATACAAATGCAGAAGCTGAACTGGATAACTCAGACCCACCCAGCTGTACACTTGCAGTCTAGCAAGGACTGCTGATTAGCACTCCTATTGAAGGAGGAAGAGAATGCCTTACAGAATATATCAGAAACTCTCTGGTCAACAGGAAAATCAGATGTAGGACTTATTCGTACAGCGGGACCAGTTACTTTAACGCCAAAGTCAGCATTTAGACCACAAAAAAGACAGCATCCCTTAAGAAAAGATGCAGAGGTAGGAATCAAACCTATTATAGCAGCCTTACTTAAGGAAGGGGTACTGGTGGAATCTCCTGATTCACCATGTAACACACCCTTATTTCCTGTTAAGAAAGCGAATGGAGAGTGGCGTATGGTCCAAGATTTACAAGCTGTAAATGATGCAGTAATACCAAGGGCTCCTACGGTGCCAGACCCACATACCCTGTTGAATGATTTAAAACTTCAACAGAAATATTTTTCTGTGGTAGATATCAGCAATGCGTTCTTCTCGATACCTATACACCCTGACAGCCAGTATTGGTTTGCATTCACATTTCAGGGGAAAAGGTATACATATATGCGACTACCACAGGGGTATTGTGAAAGTCCAACAATATTCTCACAAGAAATGGCAAGCAACTTGGCGGGATTTATCCCACCAAGAGGTAGCCAGATTTTGCTTTATGTTGATGATATCCTGCTGGCGGCCCCCACCCAGCAAGATTGTAAAGAAGATACCATAGCGCTATTACAATTTTTAGCCACTGAAGGACATAAAGTAAACAAAAATAAACTGTAGCTTTGGAAAAAACAAGTTAAATACCTAGGATATGTAATATCCAAGGAGGGTAGGACATTAGATGAGAACAGAAAAGTAGCGATTTTGCAAGCACCAAAACCCACTACCAAGAAGGAAATGATGTCCTTCCTGGGTACGACTAATTTTTGTCGGAGTTGGATTCCAAACTATGCCTTGGAATCTGCACCGTTGACTAACCTGATTTATAAAAAGCCTATGGCAGCACAGGATTTGTTACAATGTACACCAGAAACAGAATCTGCTTTCTGCAAACTGAAACAGTTAATAGCGTCCTCATTAGTTTTGGGATTACCAAACTATCATAAACGTTTTTTTCCAAACTGTAGATTGTAAGCAAGGTTATATGACATCAGTGTTAACACAGCAGCATGGGGACAAGCAACGCCCTACTGCTTATTATTCATCACAACTGGATCCAGTGGCACGGTCTTTACCCCACTGTGTACAAGCAGTAGTTGCAGCTGCAATGGCAGTACAGGCTTCGGCCTCAGTAGTTTTGTTCCACCCTCTCACATTGAGAGTGCCTCATGCAGTCGCAATTATTTTACTGCAAGAGAAGGTAGCATATCTTTCCCCTGCTAGTCATCTTTCCTGTATGACTATATTGTTGAGCCAACCTCATATGACAATTGAACTGTACGACTTTGAACTCTTCTACCTTGCTCCCAACCCCTGCAGATGGCACACCATACAGCTGCCTGCAGGTAATTGAGCAAAAGACACTGCCTAGAAAAGACCTTACGGATGTTCCCTTGGATGATGCCGAGGTGACATACTACATGGATGGCTCATGCAAAAGGGGTCCTGCAGGACAGAACCTAGTAGGATATGTAGTAGTTTCTGATGTTGAGATTATAGAAGCAAAATCTTTACCACACAATTTATCTGCACAGGCAGCAGAATTGATTGCCTTGACACGAGCATGTACCTTAGCAAAGGGTAAATGTGTGAACATTTTTACTGACAGCCAGTATGCTTTTTCTACTGTACATGTTTTTGCACAACAGTGGAAAAATCAAGGAATGATAACATCTACTGGCAAACCAATCAATCATGCACAGTTTATTTTAGATCTTTTAGAATCTATTCAGTTACCTCAGAAAGTAGCTATTTGTAAATGCACAGCTCATACCAAGCAACAAGACAGGATTTCAAAAGGTAATGTGAGAGCTGATACAGCTGCAAAGCAGGCAGCTTCAGAAGTATTTCTTTTGAATGAGGAATTACAACCCTCTGAGATTTTAGAAAGACAATGCAGACACTTACTACGCAAGTTGAAAAACAAAGATGGGTAAAACGAGGAGCAATTCTCGAAAAGGGGCTGTACATCTCTAAAGAAGGAAAACCGATATTGCCGTCTAATTTTTTTAGATATATAGCTTTGTTGAGCCATGGGCAGTGCCATGTCTCAACAGGGGGGATGGTACAGCTGGTGAACTAAGTGTTCACGACATATGGATTCTTAAATTACTCTAAAAAATTCTGTTCGATGTGCCATGTTTGCAATAAACATCATGCACAAGGGGCTTAAAGCCCAAGCAAGGGAGTTTCCCTACACCACCGTATCCATTTCATACTATCTGTATGGATTTCATAGAGTTGAATAAATGTGAAAATAAGAAGTATTGTCTTGTCATTGTAGATATGTTTTCCAGATGGGTGGAAGCCTTTCCGACTAAAAATCCAGACGCGGCAACTCTGGCCAAAGCTCTTGTTAAAGAAATCATTCCTAGATTTGGCATTCCGGAAAGGATCTACAGTGACAATGGCACACACTTCGTAAACCAGACCATACAACAGTTAAGTAGACATTTTGGTATTTCTTTAAAAAATCATTGTGCATATCACCCACAATCTGCAGGGCTAGTAGAGAGGCATAATGGGATTTTAAAGAATAAGCTAAGGAAGTTAATAGTAGAAACACAGAGAAATTGGGTGTACTGTCTGCCCCTGGCACTGCTGAGCATGAGAACTGTTCCAAATGCAAAAGGATTGACTCCTTTTGAAAAATTATTTGGAAGGGCTTATTATATACCTCAGTGGAAATCTCTCATGCCCACAGACCAGGAAGCTGACAGTACACTAGCTGAGTACATGCAAAACGTGTTAAATTCTAAACATTTGTTGCAGTCAAATTCTGTTTCAGATAAAGAATGAACCAGACCATCAGAAGTGGCAGTGTCCCCTGGAACTTGGATCTGGGTGAAGACAGTAAAGAGAAAGAATTGGGCATCACCAAAGTGGGAAGGTCCATATCAAGTGCTTCTGTCGACACCCACTGCAGTCGAGATAGCGGAGCGTGCCTCCTGGATCCACCTGACGCACTGTAAATTAGTCAAAAACCTTGAACTGGACAAAAATCTTGTCACATGCCAAGAGTAAAAATGATAGAGTCCAGAAGAAACAGGAATGCAGAACAACCCTTTCCTCAGAAGTATTGCATAATCATCCTGTTAACTGTACTAGTGACAATAATCTTTTTGTTGTGGCCTTTCCTTTTCCCAGCCACACAGACTGAACTGAATAAACGTGAAGTGTTACTCATAGACTGGCATCCAAACTTTAACACTTACCAGGCAATTAAATATGTGTATGCTGAGACTTTCAATGTTTCGAATTGCTGGATTTGCACAGCTTTGCCGACAGCATACGGGGGGTTATTAATGACTACAGTCCCCCTAGGGGTCAATGAGACCTGGGAGAACTTGATTTATGATACCTCAACCATTACATCACAAGATAAAATAGCATTGCACTTG
Organism: Protopterus annectens; assembly: GCF_019279795.1. Classification (NCBI taxonomy): domain Eukaryota; kingdom Metazoa; phylum Chordata; order Ceratodontiformes; family Protopteridae; genus Protopterus; species Protopterus annectens. The sequence continues at coordinate 1,449,895,519 of NC_056732.1, forward strand.
TCTGTTCCACAGAAGGGAACTGTGTGTTTTTATAAAAATGATACTGTTCAGGTGGGTTGGAGCAATTGCAATGTGACTGTTCCTTATAAATGTTACACTAAAGGTAACAATGTAGATCTTTACTGTAATACAAACTATGATTCATTTCTTGGATTGATGCACAAAACACTTGATGAAGTAAAACATAATTCTGTTCTTTATAAACAACTGTCTATAATTGATAGAAAAATGTTTCATGCAGGGCAAGTGTATATTCATAGCAAGATTACTACTAAAGTAGAGGATTGTTATTTTGTGTGTGGCAGAAAGGCATACAAATGGTTACCTGAGAATTGGTCTGGCTGTTGATTTTTTGGTTACCTGGTTCCGGGCCATATGACACACTGCAATTTTGCCTCGAGGAAAAGTTCGAAATGTCCGAGAGGTCGTCAAGAAACCTGTAAATCCAGTGGGACAAATCGATGCGCGTTGGAAAGACCATCATTCCATAGGCAAAGGACTGAAACATATGGACTTGAGTGATAGCGTTATATCGTGGGCAGGCATATTACCGGCATATGGAGCAGTAAAATCGATCTGGGAGCTGAGAAAACTGTCGAAACTTCTCGAAGTAATGAGTAATGCAACTTTTTCCACTCTTGAATTGGTGACTGATGAGCTGAATGCTATGAGAACTGTAGTGCTTCAAAACCGCATGGCTCTCGATTTCACCCTAATGGCGAGAGGTGGTACTTGCGCTTTAATCCAAGAAGAATGCTGTTCGTATATTCCTGACCATAAACACGAGATAGACAATCATCTTGAGGTAATTCGGCAAGTGTCGGCCATGACCAAACCAGGCCCAAACCCACTGACGGACCTTTTCCAGAAATGGTTTGGGGGGTGGGGTACCATCCTAATGAACATCCTGATTGCCATTTGTGTAGGAATGCTCCTACTGGGAGTATGTGTTTGTTGTGGCATTCCCTGCATGAAAAGACTGATAAAAGACTTTATAGACATGTCAGTTTCTGAAACCTTATATCAAAGTACTGAGTTTGAAGAACTGTTAAAAGATTGAAAATGCTTTCATGAGTTTAAACTGAATGACTCTCTTAACTGCAAATCCTAAGTGAAAGAGGTTAGGAGAAGAAAACAAACTGTTTATGCTTATCTTGAAGGTAGGAAAAAAGTATTAAAAGGGGGGAAATGTCAGAAAAATATGTATTAATGTGTGCATTAGTAATCTGCTTAGTGCATTTAGAGCTTGAAAAGGGTTAACACATTTATTCTATTTCATACTGCATAAATCTGTACAAACTGCAGTTACTTTCTGACCTTGTATTGTTAGCTAAAATCTTGCTTGTGCCTTGGAAATTTACTGAGAAGCAGATGATTCCTGCTTATGTTAGGAAAATAATGAATAGAACAATACTACTTGTATGAAGCTTAGACAAGAAGTTCCGTTTGTGCTGTGAGAAAATACACAGCTGTAGAAGCCATAGATAATTAGGACAAAGCCTGTTTGAAAATATGAACTGCAATCAGCATTTGCTTGTATCTGAGTTAGAAGAGTACCTTGAAATGTAACACTGTACAATGGAAGCTTGTAAACGAATTAGTGCCCACCAAGGCCAGGTTGTTTTTCTCAAAGGTTTCTCACAAATCTAGTCATGTCAGCAGAAAATCTGAGTAACATCTGCTGTAGAACAATACTGAAAGTTGTGTTTGATTACGTCAGCCATAGAAGGCCATGTCTTGTAAAATAGTATAAGAATAAGCATACTTCCTGTTAGTAGTTAGACAAATCCTTGTATTTGCATGTTTTTGTCTCCTTGCGGCAAGTAATTAAATATACCTTAACTGAACCTTACGTGCATTGGTCTTTGAAGTTTTTTCCTTTGACAGTTACTCTTTCCACAACTTACCCAATTCTACCTCCTTCTTCTTTCTTCTTCACCTCCCTCACCCCTAAAACCGATAGCAAACATCTTCATAAAACACTTACATGAACAATTATCGCATCACCATGCATTACTCCTACTTTCATAACTTCCTCACCAACAAACCACCACCACCAGTGCGTACTAAGTTATAATAAAAGATTTCTGTTTTTTATACTAGCTCTATTCTTTATGTACTGGTATGACAATTTCATCCCATTTACCTTTTTTTTTTTTTACTTTTTTGAACTTACATGCTATAAATATATCCTCTTAGGGGTTCCTATCATATAAACTCACACTGCTGTTCGGTTACAATAAAGGCTGTCCTCCACCTGATAAATTCCAAAAAACGAGCGAACCCGTATGAATAGTGAAAAAGTTTAATAACTCATAAAACCAATATAACAACCAAAAAACAGATTAAGCACGCTTTTGTCTCATAACCCAAGATTTCATCAGAATCATCTGTTAATTTAAAAAAACATCATGTTTAAATAACCTTCCACTCTTTTCCATTGGTTAATTTTGGCGCTCAAAACAATTAAATGCATTTTTTACTTATATTATGTTATGTTATAGCGTTGTAAGTAACCTATTAAAAAATACATATTTACAAATGCCATATTTAAAAATACCATATTTAAAATATTTAAAAATATTTAAAAAGTCCCTATTTATAACACTTTTGTAGGAATTGGTATAGTAAGAAATTTACTATACCACATTCCTGCAAAAGTGTTATAAATAGGGAATTTTTAAATATTTTAAATATGGTATTTTTAAATATGGCATTTGTAAATATGTATTTTTTAATAGGGTACTTACCAACACTATAACATAACATAATATAAGTAAAAAATGCATTTAATTGTTTTGAGCGCCAAAATTAACCAATGGAAAAGAGTGGAAGGTTATTTAAACATGATGTTTTTTTAAATTAACAGATGATTCTGATGAAGTCTCGGGTTATGAGATGAAAGCGCGCTTAATCTGTTTTTTGGTTGTTATATTGGTTTTATGAGTTATTAAACTTTTTCACTATTCATAATGTTCGCTTTTTGAATTTATCAGGTGGAGGACAGCCTTTATTGTAACCGAACAACAGTGTGAGTTTATGTTATTGGTTGTTTCTGCAGTTGCTGTATATTTTTGGGTTCCTATCATATGATCAAAGTCTTATAACTTTGAATCAGTAAAGAACAAACTTTAATGATCATAGTTGTAAAACCTTGACACATATAATGGAGATTGCCATAGAGTGCAGAAAGGGAAGATTTCCCTTTACTGCACTGTAGTGCAATCTCAGAGTCGGTATATTTAAGAGTTATAAAAAACATAGAGTGTTTTTTTTTTTTTTTTTTTTACTGTTTTTACTTTTTTTATGTGTGTTCAAAGCTCCAAGACTTCTGTCATTAAAGTTCATCCTTTAATGATTCGAAGTTTTGGAACTTTGATCATATGATATAGACTCCATCTTGGTACCTAGTATACAATTTGATGGAAGAAATGTATGAACTGTTGAGAATATATCGATTTTTCCATTCTAGCACTACTATATTAGCAAAAAGTGGCCCACATGCTGCCCCCATAGCTATTCCAGTTTGTTGGTGAAAATATTGGCCCTTGAAATATATATAATTATGTTTGAGTACTTTTTCATTAATTGGACATAAGTATTCATTTTGTCTTGTGCTAAATCTGTCCTAAATGTCAGAAATTCAGTAAGCCAGTCTATACCAGTAGTATGGGAGATGATTGTGAACAAATTCTTTACGTCTATGGTCAGAAATATAAAGTTCTCAATATCATGTATTCTATTACATGTTATTAAAAAGTCCCAAGTGTCTTTACATAAATGATCTATCTTTGCTATTTCATTTTTAATATAATGATCAATAAATTTTGCTAAATAATAGGTTTTGGAGGCATTAGCATTAACTATACGTCTTGATGGGGGGTCGGTGATATTTCTGTGAATCTGCAGGACCCCGAATATCACAGGTATCATGGAATCACTCAGTTACATGTAGTGATATTCATCACCAGTGATCTGATGTTGTGTGAATAAATCATTTAACAACACATCAGTTTTGTGATTTGCAACATTAATTTCATTTTTAAAAATTTCCTGATAAGTTTCTTCAAATACAACTAAATTCATTCTTTGGATATAATCTGTCTAATCCATGATAATGATGCTTCCACCTTTTTCAGGTCTCAAGTATCTCAAATTAGCCTTGAAACATATTTGATTTAAAATTTGCTTCTGTCTTGGAGTTAACTTATGCTAATTTAATTGTGTACAATTAGAAAGTCCATGTCTAATGTCAGTCTCACAAATAGTTTCAAATAATTGTAAGACAGAGTGCAAAGGAGGGTTGTAAAAACTGGGTACCCATAAATTGTACTTACTACTTCAGTTATTACTATATATTAAGAACAAGTTCAACTTTCTGGCATACAATTTAATTTCACTCAATACAGATGCTATGTTAGATTACTTAGTGGGAACAAATGTATAGCCTTTGCTGAATAAATCGGCATGCTCTTGTATAATAGGATAAGAGCTATAATTAAAGATGTGATAGTCACCTAAAACATTGGAAATAATGTCACATGTATTAGGAAGTGGTTCTATAATATATTCAAAAAAGTCACCTCCTGTTCCATTGAATTTGATGTTGATTCCTCCTTTGGTAATTATGTGGTTGTTGATGATGTGCATATTTGCCCAATGTCAGATTCATCTATGTTGATGTGTTAGATTCCTGTATGTTCTTTATTCTGGCTGACCATCGGAGAGGTGGATAATCTAAAGGGATGAATGCTTCATGGTCATTTTTGTCCACAGTAGAGGGAAAATTATGCTTATCCTCTGACCTTCCAGATAGCTTTATCTTAGAAGTCTGCACAGGAGACTTAGGATATGCTTTATCTTGCATATATTGCAAATGATGTCATTTAAATTTGTTGTATTTTGTTTTAAGAATAGCATCAGATTCCCAATCTATTCTATGAAAAATAATTGCGTGCTGTTGTTGGTATTCACTATATCAGAGGTCTTGAGTAATGGATAAATCGAGGGAGGAGAATTCATTACTTAAAATATCCATTTGTCACTGATTATATTTTATGAGTACCTCCATTAGTTCACAGCTATGTCAATCAAAAATCTTAACAGTTCTTGATGTAATGTAGAATCACCCTCCAGTCCTGTTGGATAGTTCCATATACGTAGCCCTTTAGGAACCCTGTTAACTTTAACATATTAGATGAAATACATATTCTCCAACCATAATTTCTGATATTTAAGAAGTTTAGATTTAAACTTCTTAAGTTATTGTTTAAAGGGACTAAAAGAACTTGTCCCTTTCATTTCAGATGCCAGTTGCTTATTGGGTAGGTAAATGTTATCAATATTATTTTATTGATAACATGTTTTAACACAGTTTGAAGATAGTTAATTGTATTGTATGTTTAAAAATTGTCAAAGATTTGATTGGTTGTTTTACTCATGTCATCATTATGATACGTCATTTAAACTTTTTAATGTTCTCGGCCTGGTTTTCTGAGGAAGTCCGAAAAATAAAGAACAAAAGAGTTAAAACTATATGGACTGTCTTTTGGCTTTATACTGTCATTGAGTATTTTGTTGTAATTGGTTAGTTACTATATTCTGATCCTGAAGACAAACAGACTTATCTGCCAGAGTTCGGGAAGTATCTGAGGTTATATGCCCAAGAGTCTTGAAGTTGAAGAGATGCGACCTTTCTGAATTATATCTACATCAGAAAGCTGATCCTCAGGATGCTTGTATCCCACAACTGTGGATCACATTCAAATAGTTCTAAAAGAAAGTAAACAATAAGTGCTGCATATTGTTATTAATATATCTGACAGGCAGTTTTAAATGTAAAAACTAGTGTTTGCAGTGTAATTAAACAGAATGATTTTTTTGTACATTGTTACATATAAAATGAATGTTATTTCATGCAGAAATAAACCTAACATTTCATTTTTGTCACTGCCCATACCTCTCAAACTCTAAATATAAGAAATGTTGGACAAAGCTGAAAATAACTTTAATAGATTAGATGAAATACATATTCTCCAACTGTAACTGTTTCTTGGAGGCCATTGTTTGCTTGGGCTAAAGGGAAGTCTCTGTGTTCATCGGTGGCAGTGATAAACATTGAGCAGCCTGTCTGCCCCTGTGGGAGTGGTTACTGCCTTGAAACTGTAGTTTTATTGGCCATTTTGGGTCAATTCCTAACTCCTTGATCTCCTTCTCTTAAAACCCTCTTGCGCGGATTTGCTCGTTTTTGCGCATAGCGCAACATCGGGCAGCGCCGCCTAATTGGGTTTAAACTATTCCTGGCTCCACAAAGTTTGCTCTTCACTTTTTCCCTTAGAACTGCTCTATCTCTCAAATTAAACACCATATTCTCATTCTAAGGCCCCTCACTGGTCCAAATAAGTAATTTTACAAGTTAGCACTAATAAACCATAAGTACTACTTACTCTTATACTCTCTACAATTACCTTGTCCCCTATTGGTCCGTTTTAATTCAGTTCCCTATAGTACTCTAGCATGTCCAAAGGTCAGTCAGTGGTTTCCTCCCCAGTCCAGTTGGTGAATCTGGGAATTTTGAGGCAATGTTACAACTGTCTCATGTACACGGACAACCCTCTCCTCCTCCAAACAGGTTCAAATATATGTGAGAGATGCAACCATATAGCCATACTGGAGGCTGAGCTCTCTCATCTCAAACTGGTGTAACCAGTTAGGAGGAGAAGGTAACCTCACACAACACAATTCCAGTATCACATAGTCCCACCACAACAGCGAACCAAACACATAAAAACACAAAAACATACTCGGAGGCCCTAAATAAAAATCTACCTAAGAAACAGAGACCTCCAAAGCAGACATCCAAGCAAACGCTACCCCAAAACAAAACACGTACAACACATAGCACACAAAGTCAGTGTGCCAAGCAGTCACAGCCCTTAAGGCTGAATAACACACCTGATACTCTTGTAATAGGTGACTGTATTGTCAGACACACTGATGTCCTGCTCACCAGGCTGAATAAAGAGAAGGTCACAGTGAGCTGCCTGTCGGGGGCTAGGATCCGCCACATAACGCAAGCACTCAGGTTACTCCAAAGCAAATACAAATATGACTCAGTCATTGTACATGCTGGTGTGAATGATCTGAGACGTACCTCCCTCGACTACATGAAAAGAGACATAGAGGAGCTCTCTGATCATGTAGCCCAGGCTGGTATGACCCTGACCTTGAGCAGCATCTTACCCTCACCTAGAATGATGCCACAGTATAAAGACAAAATGATCGATTTTAACAATTGGCTAAAATTTTGGTGCCATTCAAAGGGGATCCAGTGTCTGTCAGCCTGGGATGACATGCTCGACAAGCCACGTTGCTTCGCTAGGGATGGCTTGCACCTGTCACCCCTGGGCTTTCGGATATTGGCAAAGGCTCTTGCCACCCCTATAGTGCCTTTTTTAGGCAAGGCTCAAAAGTCAAACCCACCTCCATAGACAGCACAAGGAACAAGAAACTAAGGGTAATGCTGCTAAACGCCAGAAGTCTTAACCTCAAGATGCATGCACTCAAGCTCTCCTCAGTATGGAGAACATCGATATCTGTGCAGTGACAGAAACCTGGTTCAAGACTCCAGAGAGCACCCCAGCACTACCAGGTTATACCTCATATCATGCTTTTCTGCCCCAAAACCCGCACTGAACCACAAAACGAGGCGGAGTTTCCATATTTATCAAGGATATCCACACCTCCAGGTTAGTGGCATTGCACGAAGTATCGGAGACCATCCATGTGCAACTGACAGTGGGCAAGACTGCTTTTCAGTTTATAGCATCCTACAGACCACCCTCTCAAAGTCAGGAATCCCACTCAGCTTTCCTGAAAACATTGGAGAACATGAAGATCTCTCCGAACACCATTATATTGGGCGACTTCAACTACCCAAACATAGACTGGGGGCATTACTCAAGTCCCAGCACCTTAGCTCAAAGGTTCCTGGAATTTATAAACTCAAATGCTATGGAACAACTAGTCACCACTCCCACAAGAGGGGAAAACATACTAGACCTGATCATTACCAACATGGGGACCCTATGCTCCATACCAGAAGTATATCCCTCATTGGTAAGATCAGACCATAAATTAATTTCACTGGATATCCACATCCCGACCCCACCCCCAGCCCAGAAAACCACAGTGAAAAACTTCTCAAAAGCGAACTTCACACTTCTCAAAACCAAAGTGGAATCCTTCAAGGCCCCAGGGCCAGTGGAAACTATGGCCCAAACTGCAGAATCCTATATAAACGCATTCTACGGACATCTCCAGGAATTAATGGATCATGCTATCCCAAACAAAATCAAGACCCAATCATCCAAAGGCAGGCGTCCAGTCTGGTGGACCCCAGCCATAAATAAACTGTACAACAGAAGGAGGAAGCTACTACATGATAGAGCTAAATCCCTAAAAGGGAAGGCATCTCTGATCAGTACTAGCAAAAAATTATGATCCCTCATAAAATCCTCCAAGGCCAGCTTCGAGAGAAAAATTGCACAGGACACTAAAGACAATCATAAGGCTTTTTTTAGTTATGTTAGGAACCTGGGATGCAACTCCCAGACTTGTTCTGAGTTGATTCTAAGCGACAAAAAATACACTGAACCCACAGACATCACCAATATCCTGGCAGACAGATTCAGTGCAAACTTCTCCACCCCCCCCCAAAAGAGCAAGTATTTATCCCGGTAGAGTGCAGCCTCCCAAACATCTCTGATGCTCAGGTGAAAGCCGCGCTCTCCAAAGGAAAAAACACTGCTTCCATGGGAGCAGATGGCGTCCCCAGGTTGCCCTACATGAACTCCAAGAAGAACTAATCCATCAAGTAAAACTGCTGTACAATCTCAGCCTCACTACAGGATATGTGCCCAAAGAATGGCGTGCAGCAACAGTGGTCCCACTCCACAAAGGTGGCGCCTCTGCGGACCCTGGAAACTATCGCCCCATAAGCCTGACTAGCCTAGTCTGCAAGGCAATGGAGAGGATCATCATGGAACTCATAAACAAAGACATTGGGGACCTACAGACACTAGATCCTACCCAATTTGGCTTTGTCAAGTGCAGATCCTGCTTTTTGAACCTGGTCGACTTCTTCGAAACAGTCACCAAGGCCATAGATGAAGGGAAGGTAGTCCACACAGCCTATCTGGACCTCGCAAAGGCATTTGACACAATACCCCACTCGGGCATCATAGATAAGCTATCCAGCCTAAATATAAACCCCTATGTCACAAGATGGGTTGCAAACTGGCTCAAAGACAGAACCAACAGAGTCAGAGTTGCTTGAGCCATGTCAGACTCGAAACCGGTCACAAGTGGCGTCCCACAAGGTTCTGTCCTGGGACCTCTCTTGTTTACTTTTCTGAGGTACAGGCCAACGTGGGAGGACTATGGCTCACCAAGTTCGCAGATGACTGCAAACTGGGCGCCATAATCGGCTCTCCAGCTGACACAAACATCCTTCAAAAAGGTCTCACAGAGATGGATAACTGGTGCCAGAGCCATGGTCTAAAGCTAAATTGCAAAAAGTGTATAGTCATACCCTTTGGCAAAAACAATGTGCCCACAAATTACCACATAGGTGGTAACCCATTAAGTACAGAGAAAGTAATTAGGGATCTGGGGACCCAAGTTGATAGCAATCTCTCCTTTGACAACCACATTGCCAAAGTGGTTAGAAAGACCTTCTACATAACCCACCTCATCATGAAAGGATTCACATCTAGATCAAGAGAGGTAATCGGGCCCCTTTATTCATCCCTCATCAGGCCCATCATAGAATACAATGCCCCCTTTGGGATGTACCTTACCCGACACCTGCAGCAATTAGAAAGACCCCAAAAGTACCTCACCAGGAGGATCAAGGGACTCAAACAGATGCCATATGCTGCTCGGTTAAAAAAACTCCAGCTCTACTCAGTTGCATACCGCCTACTTCATGGCGATCTATGCCTGACATATAAAGCTATGTCCAACCCAGAATTAATGGACATGCTCCACCTCAGTAAATCTAAATCCCTTAGAGCCACAAGGCGGAGACTTGAACCTCAGCACAGAAATAAATAGAACATGCTGGAGGGACAGATTCATAACCCAAAGGCTCCCTTCGCTCTGGAATAGAATTCCAATTCATGTTAGGCAGAGCACCTCACTGACTCTCTTCAAGAAGAATCTTGATGAGTGGATGGGGGACCGTAGGTTTGTCCTGGTGATTACTTCTGTGTCACTATTAGACAGAGGCACAGTAAACTAAACTTTAAAAAGGGCACAGTATACTCAAATCAAGGGGTGGCGTAAGCCAAACACAATCGGGCTAGGCTTATAAATGCCCCAGGGCAGATAGCCTAGTATGAACCTATGAACCTATAATGGGGGACAAAGGCTGAATTTCTGGGACAGATTTTAAATATTGCTCTTATAAACTAAAAAAAGTTGCTAGAATAAAAGGTTGTATGTTAGCATACATTTTTTATGGGAACTCAAATGTAGGTCATTGTTTAGTGAATACAGTCCTCAGTAATTTGCCAGAAAAACACAAATTTTATGAGTAACAAGGCAAAAATATGACATAAAAATCTGGACAGTCTGCAAAAATCTGAACAGTCGATAGGTATGTCATTGCTTAACATGGTACACTCCCTGAAATACCATTTTATCATTTTATCAACTACAAAACAAAAACTGTTGCTTTTTATTGTGATACAAATATTTTAAGTTTTGCAATAAAAATTCACTAAAATTATAATACAAAATATTAAAACATTTAAATAGCACTGTGCAATGGGATATGAACACTGCATTAGCTAATATTGTATCTAAAAAGGAAAAAAGAACATTATTTTTTTCATGTAATAGCTTCTTAGGTAAAGGAGAACCACCAAGCTTTCTACAGCTTTGTCTGTAACTTCAGTGAAAATACACAACAATGTGCAGCACTTACTGAAAATGACATCACCCACACTGAACCAAAGGCCATTGCCAACCTTTTGGCTAATAGGTTCAGCTCAGATTTCTCCCCACACACCCCCCCCCCCCCGATAGTCCAAAGGAAATACAGCATACCACAATTCCCCAACCATTACCAGGGAACATGTCATCAATGCACTTTCCAAGGTCAAAAGCACTGCATCAGTGAGCCCCAATAACATCCTGGGATGTTTAATAAATAACATGAAACATGTCCTGTTCGGTCCACTTGAATCACTTTTCACTGGAGCCTTCAGGCATATTTTGTTCCCAAGGACTGGAAGATAGCTACAGTCATTCCCCTGCATAAAGAAGGTCCGACCACCGATCTGGGGTAACTACAGGCCCATAAGTCTTACCAACCTCATATGTAAGGCCATGGAAAGAATCATCATGGACATGATAAATGAGGAAATAGGTAACCTGCAAACACTGGACCCATCACAATTTAGCTTTGTTAAAGGAAGGTTATGCCTATTAAATCTGGTGGACTTTTTTGAGAGGGTTATCAAAGCACTGAATGAAGGTAAAATTGTGCACAAAGCTTACGTCAACCTGGCCAAGGCTTTTGGTACAATATCCCATTCAGACATTATAGACAAGCTCATTAATTTAGGTATAAACCATTCTATCACCCACTGGATAGTCAACTGACTCACTGGCAGAAAGCAGACAGTCAACATAAGTGAAACCATCTCCACCAAGAGGCCAGTCACTAGCGGAATCTTCCAGGGCTCGATACCGGACCTGCTCGTTTCTGGCATTTGTTTCACAGAAATGGAAGCAAATGCTGAAGGTTTATGGCTGATTAAGTCTGCAGATGATTTCAAACTGGGTGTTATCATTGACTCCTCTGTAGACACTAGCATTATTCAAGAATGTCTATCTTTGACTAACAAATGGTGCAAAAGCCATGGTCTTAAGCTAACTGCTAAGAAATGCATAATTGTACCCTTTGGGAAGTCAACCACCTTGGCTAATTACTATGTTGATAATACACCCCTAAGAGCCAACCCATTAGTCAGGTATCTCTTTTCATACATGGATAGCAACCTTACCTTTGACCACCACATGGCCACAGTGGTGAGGAAATCCTTTTATGTTGCACAATTTGTAAGTAAGGGCATGGCATCTAGGTCCAAAGAGGTCATTATCCCACTGTACTCCGACCTTATCAGACCAATAACAGAGTACAATGCTCCCTTTGGTATGTACCTGACCAGGCATATGCAGCAACAAGAGCAACCTCAGAGGTTCCTTACAAAAAGAATACAAGGTATAACAAACCTACCTTATGCAGAGCACCCTACTAATAATCTACTAGCCTACGAACCTATGTTAAATCGATAACATTTATCTGTGAGAAATTAATCACAGTTAATATTATAATTTAAGGAAAGAGCTTGCCAGCAAGTACTACATCATGTATGTAAAAGGAAAAGCACACTGTTAAGCTATATAGTAGATAGCTAAGAAAATGGATGCAAAAAATCAAACCCCTGTGTTAGTCAACAAAACACTACTTCAAGACAGCCAAAGAAAAATGCTTTAATAACTGTTCACTGAAATAAGCAGTGATAAAGAAATATGCAATAAATGTTGTTTTTCTTTGGATGGGATAAAAGGTCCCTTGCCCTTCAACTTGAAGAACTGAAGAAGAACCACAACTCAAGAGAAATTAATCTTTTTGAAGCTGTGTTGGAGATAACACACTGTTTTGTCAGAAAACAGGCATATTCAGTTGTATGGCTCATCGGAGTAATGCTGTCACAGTCTGTGCCTAGATAAACAATATGACTTCACATTAAACAGTTTCAAGATTTAATGCTCTTTATGTGTGGAGTAAACAGCATGGTATGTTTACATACATGGCAATTAAAGGTGGAATATAGTAATAGAAAGTGGCACTTTGAGCAGAGAATAGAAGTAATAAGATGCTAACAAGCTGTATTCTGTAGTCCAGGAATGAATTCTCTTGGCTTCCATTTGCTTACTATGTAATGCTGAGCATGTCACTTAAATCACATCAAAGTCTAGATTTAAATATGATCATTTCCTATTCGGAGAATAAAAATTTCATTGTACTTAGTGATGCTGTCTCTAGTACATATGACAGTAAAGTTGAATTGAATTGAATTTTCAGTTAATTAGACAGTGCTCCAAGTCTGAGTCTGAAAAATACCCATGTGGCACAGTGTTCTACCACATTAACAAATGAATAAAGGGTCAATGAATTATATTTTGGTTTCTACAACATAAAACGTCCCATAGAATATCTGAATACCAAATTAAGCATACTGACCCCAAGGAAATTGTTCGCATTTTCTTCTGGTGCAGCTCACAAGCTTGTATTTATGCTTAAGGTGAAAGGGTGCAAAGCTCCCTAAAGAAATATTTCTGATCTTTATATTGTGAGCCAAATGTGTCACTGGGAAGCTTCATGTCAGCAAAAATGAATAGAGACATATTAGAAGGTGAACTATATAAAAGCAGACTTTTCAGAAGACAAATTATCAGAAAAACAAAATGTCTCTGGAAAAAAATTGAAACCACAATGGATAAAATGTGTGTATCTTGTCTGGCTTAACTTTCCTATCTCCGTACTTAGGTGTTAAATAAAATAACAGTGATGAAGGAATCTTATGACATTAAAGATAGCTGAGCAACAGAAGTACATCAGAAGCAGAAATGGTTTGTTGCAAAATCACATTATCACCCAGAGTAGCTAGCAAATGAAATGCATGTACTGTCAAATGAGGCAATTCTTGGTGAAAAAAGATCTATATTATGGCATGTATTTCCTGAAGAGACATTTCTGCAGTGTGACTCACCAAATACAGTACTGTGGCTTATGTTGCTTTACAAGAGATCACTCAACTGATCAAAAACTCACTTAAAGCTGTTTACTTTCCGGATGTAAGAGATGACTGCCTTTCTCTCCAAAATGTATTACAAAGAAAAACAGCGACACAGTTTTTCAGACAGTGAAGATCAAATGAAGCACATATAAAACAACACTGGGCTACAAAACAAGCCCAAGGCTAGCTTTGTCAACTTAGAATGTTGCACTGCAGTAGCCCTATGTGTTTATTCCTCTTTTATAACATCTATTTGGTCCCATGAAACATGTACTATCAGCACAGTAAGCTGGTTATTTCTGCCTGATGATCATTCCACATGTTGCACTGCATTTTATAATATTCCACATCAGTAGTTTTTGAAGAATAAATCTATTTAGCTGATTTTTGTCTTTCCTAAATGCTTTTATAATCATAAAGATTTCCCTGTGGTATATGAAATTCACGGTACAGCAGTTTTCATGACAAAGTGATGGTCACTAATTTCAGTGATATGTTATTGCTTCTCCTTATCAAATTCATTGGTATCTCCAAGTGCAATCTGCAGACAAAATAAAGAATATAAACATTTTATAAATTAGGCCAGCTGCTGATCAGGCAACATTTTCTGGATCCAGTTTCTATATAATACATATAGTATCCATATGTGTATGACCTAGGATCTGATCCTAGGTGAGCTATTAGATTACTCACTGCTGAATAGTATGATTTTCACTGCATATGAAACAGTAATGTTTGTAAACAGACAGCTTTGCCATTTAACTATAGCAATAAGTGAATATTTGTAAACTACTGTAATCCTGGTTCAGAAAATCAAATCTGAATAATAACGTTTTTTTTTTGTTTTGTTTAGTAGTGTATCAGTGCATCTGAAATAAATTATAATACCTTAAGGACATGACAGTTGCATTATTAAGATTCAATCTAATTTCTTTAGTTATGGTGATCATGCTTTTTCAGCAATGTTAGTGGCATAAAAGCTAGCATTCTCACCTATGGTACAGAAGGATGTGAGTTCTATTCCTGCACCAGGTACATGGCGTGCTAATACCAAATGCAGCATAAAGGGGGAGGGGTGTGCTGTGCTCCTTAGAGTGTTGTACTTCAGATGAGATATTAAACTGATGCTCTATCTGTATTAGTTGGTTGTACCTCAGGTGGATAGAAAAGGTCCTATGGCACCTATCAAAAAGAGAAGAGGAAGTTCCCTGATGACCATCATATTTCCCCTTTAGGTCTCCCCTGAAAACAAGCCACTAGTCTAGTGGGGCTAACTTAGTCAACGAAGGATAAATAAATAAAAATTCATCATTACTCTGTTTTTGTCTGATTTATGAATGACCCCAGTTAACTATATACTGAACTTCTCTGTGTATAAATAGATTTTTGCACTGAAATGTTAAATAAGTTGACTTATTAGTCAAGGAAGGTTTAATACCATTGATCTTAAGTTTATTTTTACTTCTTGCATGAAAAATACCTGAACCCAAAATGAATTTTATTAACATTTCTGTACAGGATTAAAGAGAAAGAATTTGGAATACTGCAGAACAGCTCTTAAAATAGTAGTTTTGACCACTGGGAGTGTTTCTCTGCATTTGTTCTCTGAATTATGTGACAACAAAAAATCTAAATCAACCTGATTTGACAGCCTTTCATGGGCAGCACAGATGACAATTTCTTTCTTTCTTACTAACAGAAAGAGTTTTCCAAGTCTGGAGCATCTTTCAGCAGAGATCAGCCTTTCTCAAACATCTTTAGATCCTGGCAATTTACAGGATGATGACAGAAAGAAAGATGAGGCACATTTACCGATAGAAGGTAAAGTTGTGAAGCATTGCATAAATATAAGTTTCAGCTTTATAAATGGTTCGTTAATTTTTGTAAAACTAAATAACTTTAAAATAAATAGCTTATCTTTTTTATGCATCATAATGAGAGAATGGAGCTAGGCAAACAGAAAGAAAGATAGACAGACAGATGAACAACAATGCTATACTATAGGGAGGTTTTAAGTACAGTTTTGAATATTTTTTCTTTGGAATGCTATATTGTATATATTAATTAAGCAGTCATAATCCACAAGCTCTCAGAACATTGTAAGTAGGCACTTTTGTATTATAAGCAAGAAAGGGAATGTGGTCTGGGGAGGGGGCAAAATATTAGAGTAGAAAACAATATAAAGGGGCTCCTCCTTTTCAAGTTTATAAACTGTTCCGGCTCTCAAAAGCAGAACTGAAAAGGTTTTCACAACCTCTTGAGAGCAATGTCTTACAAAGTTTGCCAGCCTACTTTTTTGTAATTTTTTTTTTTGCCCCTACTGCCTGCTGACTGTCAGACCCACTTTCAGTTTTCTTCATAGAATTGGGCCAAGAGATGACTGATGGGGCCAACAATGAGGCAACCAAGGGGGTGGTTTGATTTTTTGTTGTTTAGTCCCCTGACCCCACTGAGTATGCCTGATGACGTGTTCAGTATTCAGATGCAGTGGGCATCAGTGAAGGTTTGTCAGTCACTTTGCCGAATGTAGTAACCCCCTCAAGACAGCCCTGTATCCATTGAAGATAGTGCCCCCATGGTATCAAGGGTCTCCACTAGGAATTCAGCCCTGAAACCAGGTACCCACAGCATGTACTCACACACCTTCCCCACCCCCCTACATTGTGGCAAGCTGGCAAAGCTGCATCACTGCCTCTACCTTCCACACCAGCTCCAGTAAGTACCCAAGTTGCTAATCAAACTCAGATGCAAGGGCGTTTTTCTCTGTGCCAAAAGAGCTGGCAGCTGCTAATCTATTTGTTGTACTCATAAACAAATGTGAATTTATGTCTTCCTAGTAATAGCCTAATACTGCATACTGCTGAATGAAATGTTAATCTGCTTCAGCCCTAAAATGTATAGTAAAAGTTGCAGTTGTTTTAAATATATGTTTTAATACATCTCTCTAAAGCAAAAATTCCCCAAGCAAAAAAAAAAAATAAAATAAAAAAATCAACACACTGAAATGCACTAAGAGACAATGCAAAAGTTACAGAACATCACACAGGAAGTTCTGGAATGTGCCCTGTATACATACGTGACCCCTCAATTATGTCTTCCTTGGTCTAAGAGGTATATTTAAGTACCATGAAAACTCAAACTACCAACAATAAATCCATTCAAAGGATAGAAAAATCAGGATAACCCATATCCAAAAATGGCATGTTGCTCATAAATACAACTTCATACTTTTATATATTAAGCGTTGGGTCTATAACAATGGATCGAATATCTAAAATATCGAACACCTGTAACACTGAAAATGCCATTCATAGAAATCCGTTTTTTGAGATCACGGTACAGTGAAAATCGGGAAATTTGCCCTTTCTTCACTGTAGTGTGATCTTGGAGTTCCCTCCACAAAATGGATTTCTATGAACTGCGTTTTCGGTGTTACAGCCGTTCAATATTTTAGCTATTCGATCCATTATCATAGACCTTTAAGAGTTAAGTTAGCTCTATATATCTTAACTTTTTATTTTAATATGGCTGAAAGTAGATTCTACTTGTAAGATTCAGTAGCATAAGAAGTGGTACATTTCTGCATTGTCTCTCTCATTTGTGTAAAAATGGAGCTACTGAGAGAAACACTCTGGTATGAAAAAAAAAACAGAGAAAAGAAAACACAGTTGTGTCATCAACTTACCACAATTGTAGATGACTGAATTACCCCTTACCTTACACTGGCCTTATGTCCCCTGCCTCCTAGACATCTCCACTTCACAATTTAAAGAAGCCCATGTGGACTGCCACCTCCTCTTCTTTCTGACTCCTGTCTAAATATTACCCAGAGTTAGCGCTAGGAAGCCTGTCTGGAAGGAAAGCAATGAATATGAGACTTCATGGACTATTGATAGTTCTCTCAACCTCAGTATAATATCTCAGGCAGAGGGTTGTATAATTAGATTAAAAGGGAAAGGAGACAGGAGACTGAGACTGATTTAAGGATAAGGGGGAGAGGTATACTGCTGCCTCACCCCCCAGTCTTAACCTGAAGAAGAAAAGAGGATGGGAAACTGAAATGCATCAGTGAAGACACTCAGATTTCTACAATTAAGATAAGTTGATGACAAAACTGTCCGATGCTCTTTGTGTAGGTCATTGCTGCGGTCATTGCCTCAGGGATAACTGCCGGAGTGTCCCCTTACTTTCCGTCGAGTGGTTGGGGTCCCTGTGGCCAAGGCAATATAACCTTAAGGATTGCTGTAGCCTATAGTGTGTGAAAAAGGTGTGGACCAAGGGCCAAATGGGTGCATTCATCAAGTCAGTGGTAGGAACTCCCTTTAAGAAAGCTGCCATGATAACTGTGTCACTGGAGGAATGTGAGCTTATCTCTTCCAGTAATTGCTTACCATGGTATTTGTGGGAAAAGACAGACTAATGATAAATCTGTTTGTAGATTGTTTACTTTGAGATGGGTAACCCTTTCTCTTTTTTTGCAAAGTCTACAAAGAGCTAATCTGGCTTTATGTAGTTCTTTGTCCTGTGCAGGTAGTATATTAGCTGTAATTCAACATCCAAGGAATAGAAGATTTTTCCCCTTTGTTTTGTGGCCTGTGAAAGAACACTCTCAGCTGGATAACCTGACTCTGAACAACGTCTGCCACTACTTTTGGCATGAATTGGACACTGGTGTACAACGTAAAAACCTGGCTGCATGGAAGACACATTGGGCTCTGCAATTCTGATACGCTTCTGGCTGAAGTGACTGCTACCAACAATAACGTTTACAAAGAGACAAACTTTATACCTATTGAATCTGCTTGTTTGAAGGGATGAGGTGTCAATTGTACTTCCGTAAAGTTCAGTTCCCAGGGCAGTACAACTGACCTGTTAGGGGATCTTGGGTGTAATGTACCTTTTAAAACTGCTGCTTTGCATGTCTAGTGGTAGGTAGGCACACCGCTGTAGCAGATAAGTGGACTTTTATGGAAGTACATGCTATGCTTGCCTGAAACAGCTCTGTGAAGTACTCAAAGACCTGTGGTGCCTCTGCTTTGCAATCATTGCAGAGGTGGAAAGGCATATAGAAACTTGCCCTTCCATAGAATGATGAAAGCATCCAGCGCCCAAGCTTTTGGGAGTGGGGTTCTGAAACAAAATCTTTTGATTTGAGAATTTGCATATTAGGCAAAGAGATCCATTTCAAGATTCCCCATTTCTGTGTTAGGAATAGAAACATCTGCCTGTGCAGTTGCTATGTCTGTGGGTCTGCTGCGGTTCTGATTAACTGATCAGCAAGTACATTGTCCCCGGTGGGAATATAGCTTGCCCTTAGGATGACATCATTGGCTATGGCCAGTCCCCATGTTTTCAAGAGCATCCTGCACAGCTGTAAGCATGTGTACTTCCCTGTCTGTTGCTGTATCATATGACCATAGGGTTGTGTGCTATAATTCTCAAGACTCTTAGAATTCATAGGTACTTGAATGCTTTCAGATCATATTGGACTGCAAGCATTTCTTTCAGTGGAGTTTGGCCTCTAGCCTGGACCAAGCTCTATGTATATTCAGTGTGAATGGGCTTGCCATGGCCAGTTTGACATATCTGTCATTAAGATTTGGTTAACATCAAGAGAGTGGAGTGGAGTGGTATACCTCTGTGCTATTTGATGACTGATATCCACCACTTCAGTTCCCTTTTTAAGCAACAAAGTACTGGAAGAGCATGTTGCAGTGGATGGACTTACTGACCCCAAATATTTCTGATATACAACTTGTTTTTTCCTCGTGTAGATGTACTAAGAGATCCATAAGTATAGTGTCTGTCTTGTAACCTGCTATCCTGAAACTCTTCCTAGCCATCTGCGTTATTTTTGTAACATCTCCTGGAAAGCTCTATCAGTGGCAGGACTTAGTCCTAGGGAAGAAAAAATCTTTGATGTGGGTGTCCAGCAACACCCATTTAAGAACACAGTTCTCTGGAATGGTTCAAGTTTGGACTTTTATAAGTTCAAGGTGAACCCCAAGTTTTTGTAGATAATGCTGAACAATGGACATGGACCTTGGGTCTTCCACCTCAAAAGTGCCTGCAAGAAACAATCATCCATGTACAGGTACATTTTAAGTTATTTGTCCTTTTATAGACTACTATTGGCACAAGACATTTTGTAAAAAAATCTTGGCAGAAATATTAAGCCAAAGCTTAGGGAAGTAAACTGGTAGTTACCATCCTTACCTGAAATATTGAGTTTCCTGTTCTTTATGTGAACAGGGATGCTTAAGCATGCATAATTTAGATCCATTGTAACCACACATTCATTTGGACTTAACAAGGGAAGAAGGGAATGCAGTCCAGAGTACAGGACAGGTATGGCAGGAGCCGACTGTCCTTTTCCGTTTAGTATATTGTAATCTTGGAAGTTCTTACTGAAAGATATGATTTTGAACAAATTGAACAAATCTAGACTGGCTCTTCAGGGACTGTCCTTTGTTTGAACCAGAACACAACCTCATGTAAAAGCCTTTTCTATCTGGTGCTTTTGGAATGACTTCTATGGCTCCCTGGTGCAACACGAGCAGTAGTACAGGTTCATAGGCTATTGATCTATGAGGATCTTAAGAAGCCTACCTTTACATTGCCATGGTTGGTTGGTTTTAGCCCTTATGTTCTCTGTGCAAATAACCCAGAGACATAACAAGGAAATGCTTGGACATTTACATCTTGCCCCATCCATGCATGTCAGTGGTACTAAACCAGGGGTAAATTTGAGGTTACCCATCAATTTATCCAAATTATATTTGAATAGAATAAGAGCAGTACTTTGCTTTATGTGGAGTGAAAAACAGTCACATAGAAGTAGAATGCTCTGTGATACATACCTATATCTTCAGCATGTTCTATTTATGTTGTAGAAGAGATTGAGATGTGCTTATGTTTGTGCTACCATTGGTCTTGCAAATGTCTAACAGGTTTGACAAGATAACATTTGTTGAGGCTCTATACATGAAGCAGAGGTCACCTCTCAGTAGCCTGTATGATACCAAGAAAAGGGACAAGGCTTTAAGACAGTCCACATAGTTTTTATGATTCAGGCCCTTGATTTTTTCAGAGAGGAAGTGTTGTGGCCATTCCAGTTCTGACAAATACATATCAAAAAGGATGTCATACTCAATGATCACCCTGATGAGTGCCGAGTACAGTGGAATGATTAGATCCCTGTACCTGTAACACCATACCTTTAGATATAAACTGAGCAATGAAAAAAGACTTCCTTACAATAGTGGACACATGGTTATCAAAGGACAGTTCATTGTCAACACAGGTTCCCAAATCCCTGATGACGGGATCAATTTTCAGGAGTGGTTTGTCAATGTGATAGTTACAAGGGGAGTCATGCTCACTGAAAGATAGGATTATACATTTCTTGGCATTTAGTTTTAGTCCATTGTTTTGACACCAGCTTTTTATTTTGGGACAGACCCTCCTGGAAGTTGATGGTGCCCTCTGGGGAGTTTTCACTAGCTTTGATCCCTGAGAAGTAAATGCCAAAGAGGAGTGGCCCAAGGACTAAACCCTGGGGTACACCACTAATGATAGGTCTTTTGGAGTAGCTAGAGCTACACACCTTTATATCCTGATTCTATCTGCCAGTTTGAATTCCAACAAGTTACACAGTGATTTACATTTAACTTGGAGAGTTTATCTATGATACCTGAGTGTGGGATGCTGTCATACACTTTCATGAAGACTAGATATGCAGTATGTACTGATTTGCCCTCATACATTGGTACAGTAACTATTTAAGATAGGTATGCATAATCTGCTTTTTATGAATCCACACTGGCTTGGGTTGAGAGGATGTAGGCTGCCTATATCCTTATTTATCAATTATCCTTTTCACAGTCTTATAGATAAGGGCAGTTAGGCTTATGGGTGTATAATTAACCAGGTCCATTGAAGCCCCAGCAATGTGCAAGAGAATAACTGCTGCTGTCCTCCATTCATTCAGCATGAAGACTGTTTTGAGTGAGTAAAATTGAATAGTCTCTGTAGGTGGTCTGACAAGTCATGTTTCAGGTTGTCCAGTAGGCAGCCTGGTATGTTGCCTGGGCCCCATAGACACAGTGCTCTTGGCCTGTGAAAGTGCTTTGAGGGCTTATTCTTGGGAGATTTCAGGGGGTGTAGCTGCAGGTATGTGTTCTCAGAATATAGAAGGAGGGTGGTGAAGTTAAAGCCAAATGTATTTCTTATGTTCTCGGGGTCTGACTATGTGAGATAATTTACTACTGTCTCTGTGCTGTGCTGTGCACTGTTTATGATGTTTCCAACATAGTTAAAGAAGGCTTTATGGGTGTCTTTTTCCTGGGTGGCTATTTTTACCTCATATCTAGCTTTGGTTGATTTAATTAGGGACTGGAGTTCCTTGCTAAGTTTAGCAAGAGTGTTTAGACATTGTGAGAGTTACATTTATTATTGCATGCAATGAGTTAGCCTGTTTGTATTTTAGTTCCACCATACAGAGTTATTTTTGAATTTGACACTGTATTTACTTTGGAGGGGGACAGATGGAGCATTGCAGCTATTCATATGTGCATTGACTTTGGCAGTAAAGGATTCTGCATATGCAGTGGGGTCATCAGTTTAGAGGGGATTTTGAATTCAGCGAGGTCATCAATTAGTCTTAGTAGATTAGCCTTTGCATAATCCCTGAATACTGAGGTATTTGAAGATGCTTCTGCTTTCAGTCTTATGGTGAATGTGACTGCTTCATGGTCTAATTTGACAAGGGAGGAAGTTACAACTGGTGGATAAAGAGCTGTTTCATATTGGTGAGGACCAAGTCCAGGACTTTGTCTCCCCAGTTGTGGTGCTAGTAAGTGCTCCATAAAGCTTGTATTTATGAAGTCCAGAAATATTCAGGCATATATGTTAGGGTATGCATAAACCTCCCAGTTAATGGAGGGTAGTTGATGTCCCCTAGGAGAATCATATTTGGCCTAATGCCTTGGACTCCATAATAGTCAGGTAAAAGCTATGGGCCAAGGGAGGCATAGAGGGGGTTTGTTAATAGTAAGTTGGGTGGGGGGGGGGGTGCCAGGTTATCCTGTCTGAAGATTCTGGAGGTGAAATTTTATTTTATATTCATAAAATATCATCACCCTTAGTGCCTTTGTCTACTTCAGTGGGCCATAATGCATAATAGGTGTTGAAACCCTGCACTGATGAGGTGATTCCAATGGTCTTAAACCACATCTCCATTCTGATGTATATATTGATGCATTCCAAGGTAAGCAGTTTTTGTAGAGAGTGAAGTTTTATTTTTGGTGAAGTTCCTAGTTTTGAGCATTGATACTTTTATGTTAGCTGGATTCTGTTTTGTTAAGTTTGAAGCTTTTGAAGACTGACATTGCCTAAAAAGGCAGTATGGGATGGACAAGGTTTGAGCCAATAAATGAAAGCCTAGGGAAGATAGTTGTATGCCATTATTGGCAAAGCACATGGGACTGTCTACCATGTCCTTCCAGTCAGATATATATCGGATCTCCCCCTTGAATGACACCAGAATCTAAACCAGTTATTGAAGTCAATGATCTTTTACTCATTTTGTGGTGTTATTCTTGGTGATGGTAAAATGCTGCTCAAGGCTAGGTTCATACCTGTCTCAGTCACATATTCCAAGAGCTCCATCGTGTCTCTCTTCATATACTCCAAGCAGCTATGTCTCAAGTTGTTTACTCCCATGTGTCATATCACTGTGTCATATGTGTACTTGTGGTGGAAGAACTTGAGTGCATGCAAAATGTGGCCATCCAAACACCCAGTAGGGAACTAAACATGACCCTGTTCTTACTCAGCCTGCTAGAGTGGTGCATCAGTGTGTCTCACTATGGAGTCACCTATGAGTAGAATGCTCCATTGTGTGGTGGCTTGCCATATAGGCTTTTGAATTAAGACACTGAGTCTTAGATTCATGTTTCATGGTTAGTGCTGCCTTAATTGAGTGTTTGGAGGCTGCTGAGGGTAATTGTTTCTTATTTTACATTTAGGAGGCTTTTATGATTTAGGTAAGTTACTTTTAAGAGCTGGTGGTGCTGCAGTAGCTTTGTCGCCTTACAGTAAGACGTTGTCCTGTTCGATTCTCAGTTAGAGCGTCTTCTGTGTGGAGACATGCATGAATGGGTGTACCTTCATTGAAGGTTGTGCACCAGGGCCGGCAACTCCGCTGTGGCGACCCCTAACCGGGAAAAGCCGAAAGACACAACTTTTAAGAGCCTCAGCATATAGAGGTCTAGGTGTTTGGTCTGTATTGTGTGTGACAGATATAGTGTGGTCTTGTGTGCTAATGACCACCTGTTAGCTGTTTGCAGTGGTTTTATGTGAGAGCTTTGCCTCCAGAAAATTGTATAACTACATCTCTCACATACTCTTTAAGTAGTATGTGGTTGTTGGAAAACATTAGACAATTGGTGCATCATCTGAGGATGCCCATTTCAACCAAGCTGGCAACAGAGGGTTTGTACAGTCTAACTCCATGGTTCCAGGTGCTTACTAATGTGGGCTGAAGGGGGAACCTATGAGGTTTGGATATGTTTACTGTAGGTGCTATCTGTCTGGTAGCAGAGATAGTGCTTGTCTCAACAGAGCGGCACATAGCTAATAATCAGTGGCGGTTTTGCTCCTTCTCTGACCAGAAACAAAGAGTTGCACTAACCTCATGTAGTTTCTTGAGAATAGTATTAATGCAAATGTTGACTGGATCAGTACACTGGCTATAGTCTTCTCTAGGTAGATATATTGGCTAGAACCTACTACAACTGGATACAGCAGAAAGCCAAGCTGTAGAAAGGAAGGGATTCTCAGCAAAACTGCAGTTAGATCCATAGGTGAAATCTCATGCACACTGCCCAATCAAAGACCAGCAGGAATAGGTTCATAGGTTCATAAGTTGGTACTAGGCTATCGGCCCTAGGGCCTATGCAAGCCTAACCATAACAATTCCCTGGATATTTCTTCCCACAATATTTACTTCTCTGGACCCCTGTCTAGCAGGGCGACTGACATGATCCCGGGGTGAATCTCCTATCTCCCATCCAATCATCAAGGTTCCTTTTGAAGAGGGCCAATGAGGCACTCTGCTTGACATGTATGGGCAGTCTATTCCAGAATATGGGGAGTCTCTGGGTCAGGAACCTATCCCTCCAGCATGTTTTGTTCATTGTGATGACAAGGTTTAGATCCCTGGAGTGTGTGGCTCTGAGGGATTGGAATTTCTTTAAGTGGAGCATGTCCAACAGCTCAGGGTTTGACATGGCCATGTATGTTAAGCAGAGATTGCCTCTGAGTAGACGATATGCCACAGAGTATAGCTGGAGTTTATTTAGATGGTCAGCATATGGCATCTGCTTTAGGCCTGTGATTCTTTTAGTGAGTTATTTCTGTGGCCTTTCCAGCTGTTGCAGATGTCTTGTGAGGTACATACCAAACGGGGCATTATACTCTATAATGGGTCTAATGAGGGATGAGTACAGTGGGACAATGATCTCCTTTTTTTTCTGGATGAAAAGCCCTTAGTGATGAGGTGTGCCACATAGAAGGATTTCCTGACTGTTGTGGCGATGTGGTTATTGAAAATGAGACCACTGTCCACCTGTGTCCCTAGGTCTCTCATCACACTTTCAGTGTTTAGTGTCCTGCCACCTATGTGGTAATTCATGGGTACATGTTTTTTTCCAAAGGGGATAACTATACATTTCTTGGCATTAAGCTTGAGCCCATGGCTCTGGCACCAGGCATCTGTTTCTGTAAGGCCCTTTTGTAGAATATCCACATCATTTGGGATAATAATGGCTCCCAGTTTGCAGTCATCTGCAAACTTTGTTAGCCAGAGTCCCTTAGTGTTGGCCTGTACTTCAGAGAAGTAGATGCCAAACAAGAGTGGTCCCAGGAATGAACCCTGAGTACTTCACTTGTCACTTGTCTGGAGCTGGATTTGGAGTCGGCTACTTTTACAGTCTGGGTTCTTTCAGTAAGCCAGTTGGCAACCCATCGAGTGACGTAGGGATTTATGCCCAGCTTGGTAAGTTTATCTATGATTCCAGAGTGGGGGGATGGTGGCGAAGGCCTTGGCAAGGTCCAGATAGGCTGTGTGGACCACCTTACCTTCATCCACAGCTCTGGAGACTGATTTGAAGAAGTCAATCAGATTCAGGAGACAAGATCAGCCCTTCACAAACCCAAACTGGGTGGGGTCCAGTGTTTGAAGGTTGCCAATGTCTTTGTTTATAAGTTCCATGATAATGCGTTCCATGCCCTAGCAGATCAGGCTTGTCAGACTGATGGGATGGTAGTTCCTGGGATCCAA
This sequence comes from Protopterus annectens, assembly GCF_019279795.1. Classification (NCBI taxonomy): domain Eukaryota; kingdom Metazoa; phylum Chordata; order Ceratodontiformes; family Protopteridae; genus Protopterus; species Protopterus annectens. The sequence goes on from NC_056732.1 coordinate 1,449,921,736, forward strand.
GGTGGATCCTCCCTTGTGGAATGGGATAACTGTAGCTGTGCGTCACTCAGTGAGCACGAAGCCTGAGGTGAGGCTATGATTAAACATGACACTTAGGTGAGGTGCCAGTTCATTTTGTAGTTCATGTAGTGCACAGCCTGGGGTGTCATCTGGTCCCCTGGATGCTGTATTCTTAGCTTTGGAGAGTGCGGTTTCTACCTGTGTGACCGTGATTATCGGAATTTGGCAATCTTTTGGTATTGAGATGGGCCCTTTAGGGGGTGAGAGGGGGGTGAAGTTGGCACTAAATCGATCTGCCAGGATATTGGCAATATCCTTGGGATCAGTATATTTAATGACATTCTGTTGTAGCTCAGAGCAGATCTGAGCATTGCCATTTAGATTCTTGACATAACTATAGAATGCCTTGTGGTTGTCTTTGGAATCTTTGGCAATTTTATTTTCATAACTAGCTTTTGAGGATTTTATGAGGGATCTCAGCTTCTTACTGAGGCTGGTGAGGGAGTTTTTTGCATCCTGGGATTTTCCTCTTTTCTGCAACAGTTTCTTCCTTCTGTTGTATAGATTGTTTATAGCAGGGGACCACCAGATTGGCTTCCTTTTTTTGGAGAAGAGCATATTGGTTCTATTTGGGATGGCACGATTCATGCAGAGTAGATGTGCTCATACAGTGCCTTAGTGTAGGGTTCTGCAGTCAAACTTCCAGATCCTGTCTGCGTGGGTCTTGTGAAGTTTGTCACTTCTGACTTCAGTAGCATGAAGTTGGCTTTGGAGAAGTTTTTTAAGGAGGTTTCCTTACTGGGGGATGTGGATGTCAAAGGTGATTTGCTTATGGTCAGACCTGACCAATGAGGGGGTGACCACTGGTGTGGAGCATCTATCTCCCATGTTGGTAATGACCAGGTCTAGGATATTGGAGCCCCTGGTGGGACAATGAATTAGTTGATGCAGGGCGTTGGAATTTATGAATTCCAAGAACCATTGGGAAAAGGAGTTGGTACCCAAGTAGTTTTCCCAATTAATGGCAGGGTAGTTGAAATCACCCAGTATTAGGGTGTTTAGTTGTATCTTAATATTTTCCAGTATGTTTAGAAAGGTGTAGTGAGAATCTTGGGGCATGGTGGGGGATCTGTAGCAAGCTACCACTTCTCACTCCAGGAATAAAACAGTAGCATTAATCCCAGGCTGTCTACTAATATGCAATTTCCAGCTATTCCAGTGACTAGTTATCAACAGGAAGGCCAAGAAAAATGTCTGTTTTCCTCCTCTGACCAGGAGCAAAACAGAAGCACAAATCCCAAGATGATTCCTGGCTTTATAGCCCATAAGATTTATAGTAATTGGTAGTCTAGCCCCAGAGGTTACTGATTTTAAGATGGAAAAATGAGATTATTACAGTGCACTAAGTGAGAGGGAAAATATAAAACATAAACTAACCCAAGTTTTAAGAGTCTAAGGGCCTTCCCATTGTGTTCTTTCAGTGTCTAGTAGAACAGGTAGATGAGATGAGACTGGGAGGAGCTTCTAAAGCTAAATTTACAATAGGGGAGGGCAGCTCAAAAACTACCAAGTTTAAAAGCAAAACAAGGACTTGACAGTTAGGTAAGGAAAAATCCAATACATACACACACACACACACACACACACACACACACACACACACACGAAATTAAATTACTTTCTGGCTTCTTTTCTGATTTTACAACTCCACCTGAGAGTTGAACACTAAATGCATGTGATGCAGGACTCCTGAATCTTGTCAGAAGACAAGTCAAAGTACACTCTGTATAATAAGTATCAAGCAAGGAAACAAAATAACTGCGCAAAAACAAATGTAATCTGAAAGTTAAAATCTAAAAGTTACCCAAAACCTGAAGTATGTTGTCTATCTCTCAATAGATCAAGCTACTACTTAAATTTAAGATGCCCCAAACACCAGGCAAAACAGATTACTCAAAGCAGAAAATAAAAATATAGATTTTGTCAAACAGAAAATAAAATGCATAAACATCAACAAGCAATGCACATCAGCTCTAAATGGCAATATCAGTTAGGTAACAAGTGCAAACACAAAATTAAATTAAATTAATTTCCTGTTTTTCTGATTTTAAAACTCCAGCAGAGAGGCATACACTGAGTGCATGTGATGCAGGCCTCTTGAGTCATATCATAATCATTTCCATTTTTAAATATATTAAGACTGTGAAGCTTTAGAGAGTTGGTAGAGGAAAGAGGCAGTTTATAAGTTCATAAGTAAAACACAGTGTTCTGGCAACTCAACCATCAGGGAACACTGATGCCACCAATTCCAGTTTATAAACTTTACCCCCACCCATAAATTCAAATTAATTTTGAATGTATTGAGAATTTTTATTCTTTTACCCAAACTGGTAATTTATTCCACAGTGAAGGTATCCTTATTGATATAAATTGTCTCAGTCTTGTCCTGTCAGGTAGCATATGCAGTGTTAACCCAGTATATCTAGAGAGGCTGTTCCTTGGTAAGTGTTGATACTTAATAAAGCTTGAAGTAAAGAATAATGAAAACAAAAAAATGCAAGCCAACCTCAACCATGTAGTAAACACAAATCCAGATGAAAACGCATCAGTCCACGGTAGTAGAATAAGGTAATCAGTGTTAATTTAGCACTTTCTACTAGTAGAAGTACTGAATTGCAAATTTTGAATGATAGAAATGGTAGATTTAAACCCATTACTACTGGAAAGATGATTAATAATCTAACTATGAATAGCAACAGAAATACAAAAAATCAAGGATGATAAAAAATCCACAGGAACTTTTGTGTTTCCTTTCTCCCACCTGGCTTCTTCTGTAATAAACATCTTTTCTAAGAATTGGAAGGCTGTACTAAGTGCAGATCGTAGTTTACAAAACAAAATTGGAAACCAAGTTAAGCTTGTTTTTACAAAAGAAAAAAAATGTTAAGGATTTACTGGAGTGCATCCCCAGAGAAAAAGTAAAAGAACTTAATCAGATGTTTAAGTGTAGAGTGCACAATATCCACGTATACTTGAGGGGAATGACGTTTGTATGCTAACCAATTATGTAGTAAATTGTGAATGGAATTTTTCCTGTGAAACTTTAGGGGTTGTTTATGTTGCAAAATGTTATTTTTGCAATGCATTCTACATTGGAAAGACTGAAAGCACTTTGAGGAAATGCATTTATCAGTATATGTATTACATTAAGACTCATGATGCAACAAATGCTTTATATAGGCACTCAATTAGCTGCCACAGTTTTTATGCAATTTAAATTTTCTATCTTGGAAAAGGTAGTAAAGTCCCTAAAGGGTGGTGACAGGAAAACTCACCTAGATTCATGTGAACTTTTTTGGCCCGTGAGCAGTGTTTCCGGGATTAAATTACTCAGTTTCCATTAGCAGTCTATTAAAGTTGAAGGCTCCTATTTTATGATAAGAAAAAAGTTTGTTTTGACATTGTATTTTGTATCAATGTGTTTTTTTCCGATGTGTTCGAAAATTATTTTGTTTTTATTCTGTGTCTCTTTAAATGTATTTAAATGTATTTGATTATGTGATGTTCTTACTAGCTATCATGTGACTTCTCTAGTATTTAAATGTCATGGTATTCACTAGGTTTCATTCTGAAGAAGACTAGGATTTTTGATGAACATGCAAAATTAAAACTGTGTTTGTCTTATTCTACTGCCGTGGACTGACATGTTTTCATCTGGAAGTAAAGAATAATCAAATACTTTGAAAGTCCAGATTAATTTTACCCTAATACAACAATAATGAATAATATATTTTTTAAGAATGTGCAAGCGAAACAATTCATATCTGCAAGAAATGCTTTTTTTATTTTTTTAGAGAATCTTATCTATATATTTTCTAAATTCCTTAACTCACCCTTGGTGTAAATACAAAAAACAGCTATTGTACTCAAAATTTGGTCTAACATAAGTTATCTATAAAATCACTAGGCAGTCTCCATCCCTACTGATGATATGTTTTCCAACAATAACCCTAAATGTCTCATAGCTTTATTTTTAATTACTTTTAATAACAATTAACTTGGAGACTAGCTACAGATATATGAATCTATTGATAGATTTCTTCAAACCAGAAGAGGACAAAATAGCCACTAGTATTAAACAAAAACAAATTGAGCAGGAAAGTATGCACCTTGATTACTGTAGTCTACAGAAACTAGAGATGCTACAATTTAACCTCAATATATATGACAATAAGCTTAAAAAACAGAAAGTGAAGAAATTGATTTGTAACTTTCAAGATTTTAAAAGAGGCCACATCTTTGAGTGGCCCAGAAATGAAAAATGACCTATTGAAAGATAGTAACCTCGAATACAAAGGAAACCCAGTGTGGCCGTGGATATTACAGACTGTGTGGTAAATGCACTTGATGATAATGTTACATCTCCTGATAGTGCAGAGGTGAGAATGGATAGATTAGCCACTGAGGCTACTGATATAGATCTACATGAAGCTGGCCCAAGCCATGTCTCTTAGACCCTTCGATGTCAGAGTGTAATTCTAACATCTCATTACAAGCAGGTACTAGACCAAAAGAAGGAGCGGTCCACACATCCATCAACTGGCCTCTACCGTTTCTTGTCAAACAACAGTTCCACTGGAACCCCAGAATGCAGAGCCAGGAAAGGAAACTGAAAAAATGATGTAGACTTAGTTTTCAATCTCTCTCAGTTAACATTACGTCCTGAACATATATCCTTGCTTATCAAGGGTCTGAGTTTTATACCAGCACTATCATCTGGTTTGAATGAATTTGTTATAGATCTAAGGCTATTTGGAAGAAATATCACCCTCAAGTCAGTTTTTGGATCAGAGAATGATCAACCTACCACTTGTTATAGAAAACAGAGCCTTTTCACACCTGTAAATCACCCTACAATAGACTTATTTATACATCTTTGTGAAACTGAGTTAGCCAAGTCAAGAGGAAATGGCAGTCGGCAAGGAGGCTTCCATAACATGATACAACAGGAGCGGAATGCCCTTAAGGAGCTTAGAGAAAAAGATGATCCGGTTATTAAACTGGCTGACAAAGTAGGAGGTATTGTGGTCATGGACTCTGAATGGTATACAAGGAAGATGAATCTGATGATGTGTGATATGCAGACTTACAAGAAATTAGATAGAAAATAATCTGACAGGATGATTAACAACTTCAACAGTAATCTGTATGAGTTACTCATGGAAAGATGGCTAAACAAAGATCTATATGACTTTTTTGAAGTAATCCACCCTACCATGCCAGCCATCAATGGACATCCTAAGATCCACAAAGACCCTATAGATCCCCCGCTATGCCCTACAGTGGTGGGAAGAGGGTGGATAACAGAAACCCACTCGATGTACATTGAAAATGAGTTGAAAAAAGCCTTACCACAAGCTGCCATGGTGCTCAAGGACACAGGCAGTTTCCTAACTGACCTAAAAAATAAGTGTTTGGAGGATATGAGATACTTTTTACTGGTAAAGATGGACATCAACAGCTTATTTACGGTTATTCCGAATCAATTTGGCATTTAAGCTATTCATCGGTTCCTCCGACATCTAGGTGTCTCTATGGACCCCATATGTCCGCTGTTGGAGCTGGTATTAGAAAACAACATCTTAGTGTATGGGCAGGAGCTTTACCTACAGGTATGGGGGGGTTGCCAAGGGCACCCCCTGTGCCAATAGTTATTCGAATCTAATATTAGCCCAGTGGGAGAAAGAGAAGGCGTTGTGTGATTCCAGTCCTTGGCATCAACACCTACTCTATTATGGACGTTTTGTAGATGATATTTTTATTTTATGGAAAGAGGATGCCAGCCAATTGATTTCTTTCACTGACTATCTGAACAATACCACTAATTTTCTTGTATTTAAAGTTGATTACTCTAAAGAAGTTATTGATTTTCTTGATGTAAAGGTGATGTTGCATTCAGAACTTGGCATACAGACTTGCCTCCATAGGAAGGGTACCTGGAGAAATCACTACCTACACCACCAGAGTATGCATCCCAACCATATCGTCATAAATATCTTTGAAAATCAAGCCACAAGGGTCTCACATTTATGCACATCAGATGCTGTCTTTGCAACAGAATGTGACAAATTGCACCATAATTTACATGCAAGGGGCTACAAAGAGTCGGATCTCAAGTTGGCTACTGACCTTGAAAATATGAGAAGCCTCAAGGGCCATCCTTACTACACTGAACAATTGACCATTCCATCCTCTGGTAAACATAAGTACTGTAACTCACAACTTAATTGTCTTTTGACATATAGTACTGATAATAAACAAGTGCGTGATACCATTAGAAAATATTGGCCTATATTGACTGCTGATGAGAGGATTAAAAATATTGTAGGAGACAGACCCAGGTTCTTGTACAAGAATAAACAGAACATAAAAAGCCTCCTATGTGATAAACATGGCTTTGGTCACCAGACCCCCTCGGTAAGAAAAGGCACCTTCAGATGCCATTGTTGTAAAGCTTGTATTTACATCGACAGCAGCAACATCTTTATTCACCCTATTTCCAATAGTACCTATGTTTTTGATGTATTTGCAAATTGTACCACTCAACATCTTGTTTACATGGCATCTTGTTGCTCATGCAGAGCTTTCTATGTAGAAAAAAACTGATCAGCACCTTAAGGATCGAATTCTACGTCATATGAGAGATATAAGGAATGCTGATTTAAACAATGCACTTGTTAAACACATTGTTCATAATCCAACACGTGTTTAAATTTAAAGTCCTGGAATGTATTCAACCCAGCCCAAGAGAAGGTGATAAAGAATCGGACAGAAATTAGAGAAAATCAATTGGATTATTAATTTAAGAGCACATTGCCTCCAGGCTTAAATGGTCCCATTAAGACCTACCTTAAAAGCAAGGAAACTAAGGATTGGGCCCTGAGGATGCCGTGTAGCATAAAAAGTTCATTATTATGATGCATTGTTCCTACTTACTGCTGCTACAAAACTTCTAGCAGCCGTATTTGCTGTCTCTGCCAATTGTCATACACACTTTCTGTTGCCATGGCAATGAGCCACAAGAGGATGATTGGACTCAATGAGACCTAGAGCAACGTATCACCATAGGGATATGTGTTTAAGAAAACAATTGGTTAAAACTAAGAGGCTAATTCAATAGGAAAGTTACCACTGTATGCTTTGCTACTGGCTGCTGACTAATTCCTAGAACTGCAGTTGGCCACTATGCCTCCAATCAATACTAAGACTATGAATCCTCATTTGCATATGTGGTACACCATACATTTGTGACTGGGCATCTGGGTTTTAAATAGAATCTGTAGCAGGACTCTCATATGATCTGGAGAAGGCTACAACAGCCAACAGAGCTTATTGAACCGATTTTTATTCCTGCATTTTACAGTTTTACTCAACAAATTTGTGGTTTTAACAGTTGCATCATGGTGGTCTGCCGAAGGTTTTTCCTCGTAGTTTGTTTTGTTTCCATTGGCAGCTTTAGCAGTTGTAGCAGTGTTTATTTTACTGTTTGCTAAAAGAGGCATTATTGTTAATTAAGATAACAAGGTGAAATACTTGGAATACATAGTAAGATGGCCGCCACGGTTATAACACCAGCTAGATAAAATAACTCAGAGGGTAAAAGTAAATTTTGTTCATTTTGAAAGCAGTATAGTTATCAGTGGAGTTAGCACTGGTACCAGCATTAGAAATAGTGTTTTTCAAATCCAGTTTAAACGACATTGCAAAAAGTGTGGAAAAAAAATTATTCCACCAGTGTGACTAGTCCATGTAAATATATGCTTAGATTAAAAGGTAATGGTAATCATTTCCATTAAATTTTCATTTAGTTTAAGAAATTCTGCTTGGTCTAAAGGCATCTTTCTAAGGGAGGCAGGTTGAGCTATTCATGATAAGATTATGGTCAGTTGCCTACCTTGAGCCAGGATCTGGCAAATTACAAATGCACTCAAGTAACTGCACCACAAATGCCAGTATGATTCCATCATAGTCCATGTAGGTATAAATGACCTAAGATGTACCTCCCTGACTATATGAAGAGAGACACTATGGAGCTCTCAGCCTGTGTGCCAGGCTGGTATGAGTCTAACACTGAACAGCTGTTACCTTCAATGAGAATGATGCTACAATACAAATGAAAGATGACGTGTAATAATCGGCAGAGTTTCTGGTGTCATTCTTAGGCGTTCCAGTATTTGTCAGGATGAGAAGACATGGCTAACAGACCATGCTGTTTTCACAGGGATGGTTTGCACCTGTTCCCTATAGGCTTTTGAATACTGGTTCAAACTTTATCCACTCCTATAAAGTCTTTTTAGGCAATGCCAAAATGACAGACTTACCAATATTGAAAAATCAACTCAAATGAACCTCAAGGTGTAACTGCTCAATGCCAGGAGCCTAAACAAAAAACTACACTCACTCCAAGCCCTTCTCACTCTTGAGAATATAGACAACTTTGCAGTAATTGAAACATGGTTTAAAGCTGCAGATAGTACCCCAGCAGTGCAAGTTTTCAGTGTCATCTACACTTTTACTCCAGCAGCTGCACATACTGGGGATAAAGTTGGAGGTGTTTTGATATACATCAATAACAAGCATACCTCTTGGATGGTTTAACAGGATGACATGCTGGAGTTTCTCAATGTACAGTGCAGCACAGATAAAATCCCATGCCATATACTAGCTAGCTATAGGTCATTCTGCATGTCCCAAGAAGCTCACAATGCATACTTGGACCTACTGGAGACCTTTGCCATCTAACCTAAGACCGTACTTAGAGCAGACTTTAATTACCCCTCTATAGACAGGGAATCCTACATGGACTCAAATTTACAGGCACAGAAATTCCTCAACTTTTGAAATACAAACAACCTTGACCATTTAGTGTGTACATCTACTAGAGGCTCCAACATACTGCTCCTCATACTAACAAATATGGGAGAAAGCTGCACTCCCCATATTGCATCCTCCCTGGTAAGGACCAGCAATCAAGCGGTCTGCTCTGAAAGCAAAATCAGCCCAATAACTACAGTAATCCCAATAACAGTTAGGAACTATTCCAAGGCAAACTACCTTTTATTAAGCAATAGTATGTCAAAATTCAATGCCCCTCCAAACCCAGAGAACACAACAGTCTATGCAGAATTGTTCACAGAAACCCTGCACAACTATGTCAATGGCTGCATATAGGCTACTGTATCTACCAGTAGAAAGATCAAAGCTAACTCCAAAAAACAAACCACAGTAGAGACATCGTAAATTAAACAAGATATATAGCAAAAGAAAAATATAGAGTTACTCAAAGCAGAAAATAAAATGCATAGAAAGTAAAAGGCAATGCAAAAGGCAGCTCTAAATGGCAATATCAGTTAGGCAAATTAAGTGTAAACACAAAAAAAAATTAAACTACTTTAAGATGCTGTCTGGTTCGATTCTCAGCTAGAGCGTCTTCTGTGTGGAGACATGCATGAATGGGCGTACCTTCATTGAAGGTTGTGCGTCAGGACTGGTAACCCAGCACATAAAAATAAACTAACAATCATTAGCGGACCGGAGTTCCGCTGTGGCGACCCCTAACTGGGAAAAGCTGAAAGACACAACAACAACTTTCCTAGCTTTTTTATTTTTTTTAAAACTCCAGCAAAGAGTTAAACACCGAGTGCATGTGATGCAGGCCTCTTGAATCTTATCATAAGACTGACATTTTTAATGACACAAGGACTGTGACATTTTAGAGAGGTGGAAGTATAACTCCCTTAAAGATAAGAACTCTCTCATCAAACTAAATGGGCAACTAAGGGAATAATTAAGTCCAATAAATCCAATTTTGAGGTTAAGATAGCCTCCCAGGCAAAAGACAACCATAATGCCTTTTTCAGCTATGTCAGAAACATCAAAGGCAGCACACAGCAGTATGCTAAACTGGTGGTTAATGATGCCACACTCACTGAGCCAGGTGACATAGTGAATCTGCTGGCTAATAAAATTTAGTTCCAACTTTACCCACCCACACACTCACCCCCCCAGCCACCCCCCAAGAAATGCCCTCAAACATAACCTCTCCAACTATAGATATGTTTAAGGTTCATAGGTTTATACTAGGCTAACAACCACCAGGGTCTTTACAAGCCTAGCCATGCAATCCAACCCCGTTTTGTCCCCAAGATCCTTGGACACCTGTACGGTGGGGTGTGTTAGTACGGAGGTTGCTAAGGGTTATGGGGAGGCAGACTGGAGGTGAATTTGTGATTTCCCATCTAATGATCAAGGTCTGATATGAATAAGTTTGGGGGATGATCTCGGCTTCACATAGATTGGGAGCTTATTCACTAGCGACAGAATACTTTGAGACAAATATCAGTCTCTCCAACATGTTCTATTTAAGTCACAGGCAAAGTTCAGGTTCTTGGATCTAATGTTTCTGGTGTTGTTTGTTTTGTGGATGTGCAAGAGATCTATCAGAGCTGGATCTGAGAAAGACTTATATGCCAGGCATAGATCACCTCGCAGTAACTTGTAGGAGACTGAGTACAGAGACAGGGCCTTAAGGTGATCTGTGTATAACCTGGTATTCATATCTTGACACTCCAGGTGAGGAACGTTTAAGAGCATTCCAACTGTTGCAAGTGCTAAAGGGGATACTGTACTCAATGATGGGTCTGATAAGAGCTGAGTAGATTGTTACCATAACTTCCTTGGGATTTGATATCATACCCTTCTTTATGAGTTGGGCAAGATAGAGTGATTTTCGTACTGACTTGGTTACATGTTGGTCGAAGGCCAGATTTACTGTCTGCATTTGTTCCCTGATCAGGTCATCTCTTACGAGTGTTAGCTTGGACTAATTAGCTTGGGTGAACAATTTCCCAAAGGGCACTATAATTAATTTCTTCATGCTGAATTTTAAAATATGGCTTTGGCACCAGTCATGTGTTTGAATTATTCGCTCTTGTAGGGTGTTGGTATCATGGGTGGAATCTGTGATACCTCCCAATTTACAGTATCGGTGAACCAGGTGAGCCAGAATCATTTGACATTAGACTTGACTACCAAGAAGTAGATACTAAACAGAAGCAGGCCCAAAATAGAGCCCTGAGGTACTCCACTGGTGACCAGTCTCCTGGTAGAGGTAGTCTCACGAATCCCAACTTCTTGGATCCTATTTGTGAGTGAGTCAGCATACAGTAAGTTATATAATGATGTATGCTTAGTTCTTTTTTTAACAATTTTATTAAATTATTACTTAAAACATAGGCAAACATCCCCTTCCAGATATATTCCTTCAACTATTTAATTATTGTCCACAACTTCTCCTCTGGTTGACAAACACAGTAATCTCAAACAAGTATTCGAATGACTGGTTCTTTACTGCTTTGCCACATATGCCCTGACTGCTTCTAATTGTTTTATACTGCATTTATCCAAAACTAATGTGTGTTACTAGATATTTTATGCAAATGATTGGTTCTTTCCTGCTTTGCTACATATGCCACTGATTGCTTCTAAATGTTTTATACTGAATTTATCCAAAACCAATGTGTTTACTAGATATTTTATGCTGCATTTAACCAAAGGTATTGTGTGTTACCAGACACTTAACCAAATATAATATGTGTTACTAGATTTTTAAAAAAAATCACTGATTAGCTAAGAAATACACCATCAGTATACCTGGGAATATAGTTGCTGCTGGCATATTTTGTCTTGGAAACAGACAACCATTTTATGCTCTTGTAAACTGTAAACTGAACACATGTGTTGTTGTTAACATGTATCATGCAGCCATCTGTTTTTGTTAGCTTGATTATTAACAACATTGCAACCGTTGTTCTCCCTATCCTATTTTAGTCTCATTCACTCTACTACTTCTACCTCCTACTTGCCTCTAGACTATCAGTACACAGCCAAGTAATTCTTTCCTACTCTCCTCATCTACTCCTCCTAATATCATTCCTACAGAGAAATACTTCCATTTTCTTCCCTTCCTCCCACCTTCCAGCTGTATCTACTGCTTCTAATCACTGTATTTTCCTCCTGTCTAATAGCACTCCCTACTACTTTCTAATGTCTTGCTCTAACCTGGGTCTCTTCTCTATCTTTTATACAGGTCCCTGACACCTAAAGCAAACAGGTTTGCATAACCCCAGCCAATCCTGATGATCAGCCTAATTCAGAGTACTGCTCTATTAGAGGAATCCCTCTGCAACAACAGTATTTGAATGTATGTTCAGTGATAATAATACGTACTCTTGATTGTATTGCCCTATTCTTGTGCCCCATTGAGTACTGCTCCTGGTCAGCTACATAACATTGCTGTGCACCCTCACCCCACCATGTGGACTTTCGGCAGCCTTTAGCCTAGTCACCTACCTTCCTACCCCCACACTGATCTTTCTGTATCCTAGCACTCTTCATTTACCCTCCTATCTTCCACTGTATCACCCTCTTGTACCTATACTTCCTTCTCATGCCTGTCCTCTCACTGACCTCTTCACTCACATAGTTTCTAACTTAACCTCAGACCTAGTGCCCCCTTGCCCTGCCAGAGTTTCCCCATCCACCTCCACAGTCTAGCTCCCAGATAACCTGTGTTCATTCCCAACACATATATTTAGACATAATATATCCTTCTAAGGAAAGTAAATAGCATAGATTTAGGTAAAAAGTAGCTTTCTCAAGAAAGTAAATTGCAAACCAGCAGACTCTAAAGCATAGCACTTTGCTGTACTCCCTGAATTACAACTGATTGTTTTCCATAACTGCTGCTCCTCTAGGACAGTGCTGCCCCATTCCATTCACTACGCTCACCCCGTGCATCTTCCCTACCCCCATTCCCACCCACCCCTATTACAATTAAACTTATAGCTGCTAACCGCTCCCACCTCAGCTCATACACCCAATCAACCAATCAAATCACACCATCAATCCCCCACTCAATCAACCAATCAAATCACACCATCAGTCCCCCACTCAATCATACTACACCACACCCTTGTCACTAACTCCTTTAATTGCTTCTCTGCCATCTAGTTCTATAGCCCCTACTCTCACTCACCCCTCCTCTCCTACTACAAAAGTTAACATAAAAGGGGAAGAAACAAAATAAATAAAATGCCTTTCCTACACCTAAAGGTAGCATTTTACACATTAACTATTTTTGTTCTTCTCCTGTTCTCTATCCTCACATCCTACCACACACAACTTAATCTCACCAATCCAAATCAGTGGCAAACAGAAACCATAGCCAGTACACTAAAACTAAAACAGTTCCCAATATCTCCATGTGACCTTGCCATAACCCATCGATATTCCTACATAAGTAATAAACCAACAAACAAAATTAACCCCTACTTATCCCAGAAACAAAATAAAATACTACAAAAACTACTTAAACCCTACCTATATCTAACTCAAAATCTCACTTTCTGTGGAGACATACACCCTAACCCAGGACCCAATTCTTCACTCCATACAAACCTAAACCAACCAAACCCTCTTTATAGAAGGACAACCTCCTCTCTTCTTCTCTTAAACATTAATGTAAGAAGTATACTTAACAAAGTTCAGGACCTCCATGCCCTATTGGCTGTATATAAACCAGATTTAGCCATACTAACTGAAACTTGACTTAGACCAGAACATCATGATAATGTGATTACACCCCCTGGCTATAATATTATACAGAAAGATAGGACAGGGAAAAAAGGAGGATGCATAGCCATACCATTTTAACATCATCTCATACTGGAACAGGTTAGCTACAACTCCCAGGAAGGCAATGATATTGAACTAATTCTTGCTAAATTAAAACTAAACTCTAGCAAACATATAGTTAAAGCAGGTGCCTACATCCCACCAGGAAACAATATTACCACTATGGAGAACCTGTTACACTGGATTCTATCTCCCATCCACAAGAGACCATACTCTTAGGAGAGTTTAATATTGACTGGTCCGACTGTACCAAATTCAGTCCCTCTACCCATATTAATCTTCATGGGTTTACCCAAATCATAGACACCCCCACAAGAGTCGATAAAAAATCGAAACATCAATCCATCTCAGATTGAATACTTCTGTCTGACCCCACCTTAGCACACCAATCAGGCTGCCTACCAGACAATTTGAGTGATTATCAACCAACCTACCTTATTAGGAATAAATCCCACCACAGTAACCAACCCATCCTTAGAATACTTCACAACAAAAAGAACTTCAAAGCCAAGGACCTAAACAATGAACTAAAATACTGTAACTGGACTCCCCTAAAACACCTACCCGTAGATGAAGCAGTAGATTACTTTAACTCAACCTTTCTCATTCTAAACCGTCATACACCAGCCTGAGCCATCAGAGTTAAGACAAACTATGCCCTTTGGTTAACAAAAGAAACTAAAACCATAATGAAGGGCAGAGACAGAGCCTGGGCTCAATATCATAAACTTAAAACCACTACCTCAAAACAAAACTATTTAGCACTCCGGAACAAGTCCAAACAACTTATAAAACTCAATAAAACCAATTACTACAAAACCTTACAAGAAAAACAAGTTCGCAACCCTCAGAAATTCTGGGCCTCAATAAGTAAATTACTGCGCCCAGGTAAAACCAGCACTCCCACACCCATAGTACCAACCGACAAAGAGGACACCCCCACACAATTCAACAAATTATTTACCAAAACAGTCCTATCTCTATCTAACTCCCTAAATAGCACCACCAGCCCTACACCTTCTCCAACCCCTACTAACCTTACTACACAAATTACTCCCTCTAGCGTTTCTTTGTCTCCAGCACCTACACAACTTATTACTAAACTCCTCAAAAAACTAAAACCTACCACACTTTCTGCTGACAGACTTCTTGCTGATTTCCTTCAGCTATCAGCTAAAACCATATCCTACCCCATGTCTATCCTCATAAATAGAGCCATATCTGAATGCAAAGTACCTAACCTGTGGAACATATGTCATATGATTCCACTCCACAAAGGCAGCAACTCCCTTGAGCTCACCAACTACCGCCCAATTGCAATTTTATCACCTTTATCAAAAATATAGGAATAGTAGTACATTCAGAACTAATGCAATACCTCCTAATAAATAACCTTATATCAACATCTCAACGTGGCTTTCGCCCTCCCATAGTACCGCAACAGCTCTACGCTCATACACCAACATAGTCAACACCCATAGAAACAATGGACTTTTCATTTCCTCTGTATTCCTAGACTTATCTAAAGCCTTTGATATGGTCAACCACAGCATGTTTCTCAAAACTCTATCTACCCTTAACATTAACTCCCTCACTAATCAACAGCTATTTATCAGACTACCAACAAGCAGTTCTTTGGCAGGACCAACTATCCTCCCTTCTACCTATATCCATTGGAGTTCCTCAAGGTTCCATACTTGGTCCTTTACTATTCTCCATATTTACAAATCAGATAGCTGCATCCTCTCCCTTTGCCTCTATAGTGCAATAAGCAGATGACGCTACTGTCATATGTGCCACCCCAACCTTAAGCAAACTTCACACAATAACACAGCATAACTTTACTCTGGCTGAAGCATGGTTTTCTAGCATTAAACTTATACTCAATCTCAAAAAAACTAAACTAATTCTCTTCAGTCCTGGTAGATCTCCTGCACTAAATAATGATTTCACCATAAACTCCAAGGATAATACCTCAATCACCCCAACAACACACACTAAACTCCTAGGAGTAGTAATCAATAACAATCTCAAATTTTATGTACACATAGCCCAAACAATTTAAAGAGTAAACAAAAAGCTTGGTTTCCTGTATAGGAAAAAAGCAATTCATGACCAATTATACCAAAGCCACTATTGCAAGAATGCACCTATTATCCACCCTACTGTATGCCTCTCCAATCCTGAATAATCTTCACCACAGCGAACAAAACAAAATGGCATCTTGCTATAACAAGATTGCCAAATTTGCTACAGGTGCCTCTAATAGATCCCATCACTGTCTTTCCCTCAAACAGCTCAACTGGCTTGAGTTGCCCCAACTACTTCTTACTACTCAACTCCTCATAGCCCACAAACTGTACTACCTCCCTGACAAAACTCCTGCACTACAGGATCTAATACAGCCCTACACCACCACCGAAGCCTTAAGATCAACAGACCAAAATCTCATAAATGTCATCAAACATAAGAATGAAGCAAGTAAAACTCTCTTTGGCTGTACAATAGCAAAAATCTGGAACTCACTCCCAAATCACATAACCTCTACAAGCTCTGCTTCACTATTTAAGAAACTACTCAAAACCCACTATTTTAGCAATTGGCTGTACACATGTGACTCCCCAGGCTAATCCACTACATTGCAGTGTTGCAAGGATTTTGCCAAAGATCACCTATAAGTTTCTAACCTCTGAATACTTATTCTTACCAAACAATGGTCTCTTCTGATGGTATTGATTTATATGTCTATGAAGAAATGTTACATTTTATTCTGATGCTATTGATTTATATGTCTCTAAAGAAATGTTAAATATGTTCTTATATGTTTAATTGTATGCCTTAAGAGTACAGTTATGTATTTTATAAAATGTATTTGTTGCATTGTTTTAAGTGGAGCTTTTCTCCCTGGGCCGCCGCTGAAAATGAACCTATGTCCAGTTGGACTTTCCCAGTCATCAAATGTAAAATAATAATAAATAAAATAAAAATAAAATAAAAATATGCCTGACCTGAATATAAAACTAAAGGGACTAAAAATTTTTTCACTGCCTGTATCTTGTTATCCTTTATCCATAAACCACAGCTTCCAATTTCTCAGTGTATGTATTATCTTTTGTTTAGTCTCCTCCCACATAGTGTTAGCTGCCATAACATAATTCCTTTTAATCCATATTCCTAAATACTTCATTTTATCATGTCACCATATTCATGAATATGGGTATTGCTGAACCCATTCATTTACAGCAATAGTGTTATCTTCATTAATTCAATATCCCGAAAAGACTTGAAAACACCTCAAAATGTTCCACAGCACTGAGATGTCCTTTTCTGGTTTTGTCAGGAACAAAATAATATCATCTGCAAATAAATCCAATTCTTCCTGATAACCATACCAATTATATCCTTGAATTTTGACTCCCTTATTTTCTTTGCCACTGGATTGAAATATAAAGTAAATAAAGGGGAAAGAGAACACCCTGCTTGGTTCCTCTGCTCAGGCACAACATCTCAGAGAGAAACCTTCCCACTTTAATTTTTGTCTCCGATCACTCATATAGCCTCATAATTAACCTTGTTATTATATCATGGAATGCAAATGCTTCCATTGCCCTACTCATAAAAATCCAAGTTTACTCTGTTGAATGCTTTCTCTGTATTATATAAAGTCCCACCAACAACAGCAGTATTTTCTTATATTCTGCCTTCCTCTGGATCATCGTTATTTTCTTAATATTGTCACATGTTTGCCTAACCTCCACAAACCACACTGATCCATATCTATCAGTTTTGTCAACATGTTTGCCATTCTTGTAGTTATTATACACATAAGCACATTATAGTCATTATTTTAAATTGAAATGGGCCTATATGAAGATGGGTCTGATGGGTCTTGCAATCTTTACACCACAACTTTCTTCCAGGATGTTGGTATTTCTCCTCCTTTTAAAATAAAAACTTTCCAGATCTTTATCACTTTCTTCCCTCCTAACTTCCAAACTTCCACAGGAATGCTATCTGTTTAAGGAGACTTTCCTGCAGATTGATTATATGACACTGTCTTAATCAATTCTCCTTCTATCTTAACTGTTATGGCAAAAAATAAAAACTTCAAGCGACCAGCACAGCTGTGAGCATACGAAGTTTATTACAAAAAAATAAAACCTGGATAAGTGGTTTCACACAGTGCGTGCTTCATCAGATCCAAAATGCAACTCAAAAATCAAGTTTAAATATCCTAAAACCAATTAAAACAAACCAATAAAAACCTTCTATTAATTTATTGATGAGATGTAAGTTTCTTTAACACTGGCTTTAAAGGCACAGAGCCATTAATCCCTGGTAGTTTATCTGCCTGCATTCTTATTATCCATTTGGTCTCAGATAGTTCTACCCTATTATTATGATCACCTCCCCTCTTATCTACTGTTATTAGTTGTAAGACCATGAACTCAAATGCATGTCCTGGATTTAAAGAAACATGTTTGGCCAAAGCATTAAGTAAGTTGTTATTCCTAATGTCACCTTGATGTTGAAGGATATGCTCCTTGAGCATCCTGGTTGTCTTTTCTATATAGAAGGAAGTACAAACTTTGCACTTTGCCAGATAAACTAACTGTATCAATTTACAGTCAACATAAAACTTGGGTGAAAATACAAAATTAATAATGGGATGTGTGAAGCCATTATTCTTGATATATAGGTACATGCCCTGCAATTCCTGCAGGGAAATGTCCCATGTCTGTCTGAATTCATACAAGAAACACATGTAGTAGTGTAGCAAAGCTGCCTGTTAAGTGACAAATTGTTCTGAAAAGTATAACTAGGCTTGTCACCTATAAAGCCTCTAATTTGATCATTAGAAGATAAAATGGAACAATATGTATTCACAATCTTACATACTTGGTGAATATTATTACTACAAGTCAAGGGTAATCTAAGGACATTACTCTGTACAGGCTCAAATACCCTTAGCTGATGTTGGTCATCAGTAGTCCTGTGAAAGAATGGTTTCCCTTTAGTATGTTGCATTTCATTAACCTCCGATAAACTTTTATTCAGGTCATGCTGGCTTTAGCCTCTCATGACCAAATCTTCACTCAGATTGGCTGTAGCTCCTTGATCCTCAATATCCTTAGTATGGAGTCTAGACATCCTCAAATATTGACCCTCCATTATGTTCTTAAAAACATGTTTGGGGTGCTTACTTGATTGACGCAGAAGTGCATTTTTCCTACAAGGTTTTCTATAGAGGGAATTTCAAATACTGCCATTAACTATATCAACTTTCACATCTAAAAATTCAACAGATATATTTGAAGAATTCAGTGCAAATCTAAAGCACTCACTGTTTTGCTCAAGATAACCTACAAAATTCTGCAAATCCAAATATATACCACACCATAAAATAAATATGTCATCCACAAATCTTTTATAGTACAATAAGTGCAGAGTAAAAATGTGATTGGAAAGGACCACCCTGCTCTCCCTATCAGCCAACACTAGGTTGGCATAACTGTTAGTGCAGGGGGTCCCCATAGCTACTCCAAGCATTTGCATGTAAAAGACATCCTTAAACATAAAAGCTTTGTTTGCTAAGACTAGCTCCAATAACAAGACCAACAATTCAATCCGTTCAGGCTGATAATCAGTGTTGATAGTCAAAAACCTCTTCAAAGACTCTATTCCCATATCGTGGGGTATAACTGTGAACAACGTTTGAATGTCCATAGAGGCTAACAATATATCATCTGCAAATAACCCATGGTTCCTAGCAAAATCACCCAATCTTCTTCTTCTTTCGTCTTTTCCCGGTTAGGGGTCGCTACAGCGGATCACCTGTCTGCTCAAGATTGGCAATAGAGTTTTATGGTGTTGAGTTGCCAGCCCGGTGCCCAACCTTCCACGTAAGGCACACACATGCACACACTCATACCTCGGGCCAATTTAGAGCATCCAATCCATCTACAGCATGTCTTTGGGATGTGGGAAGAAACCAGAGCATCCAGAGGAAACCCACACAACCACAGGGAGTACATGCAGACTCCACACAGAACGCATCCCAGCTGAGGATCGAACCGGAGAACCTCTTGCTGTGAGGTGACAATGCTAACTGCTGCACCACCGTGGCCGCAAAATCACCCAATGTACAAAGAAAATATTCAATGTCTCTCAAAACTGATTTAGCCTTCTCCAATGACTTCTTAAGTTGACTTTCAATATATATGGATATAAACTCCATCACCCAACCTCTCCCTGTAACTATAGGGCAAAAGGATGGGTGTATGAGAGACTTATGTACTTTGAGTAAACCATGGATTATTGGAACAAGTGGCTTGTCCACAAACAAAGTCATACACTTCTTTAGTGATAGTAGAATTCAGTAAAAAATCATATAAGTCCTCATGTACTTGCTTAACAATTAAATCAATTACTAATTGAGAAATAACTTCATAGGTTGTGGGATCATTGAGCATCTCTTGCATACTATTAATATAAAAAGTTGAATATACAAAATGAACTTCGAAGGACCACCAAAAATATGTTCCACATAACATTTATTTCAACGAACAATGAAAACAGGATAAGCGCTTTCACGTACACCACTGGTACGCTTCATCAGATCTCAGATCTGAGATCTGATGAAGCGTACCAGTGGTGTACGTGAAAGCACTTATCCTGTTTTCATCATTCGTTGAAATAAATTTTATGTGGAACATATTTTTGGTGGTCCTTCGAAGTTCATTTTGTATATTCCTGCTGCTTGTTCCTACTTGGAAGGATCTTTGGGTGACTTTTTATTCTACTTTATTGTATAAAAAGTTGAATCCAACAAAACAAGAGCCCTCCTTTATCCACTGGACATATTGCCAGCCTGGGAGTCATTACACAACTGTTGTAATGCTAAAAATTCTTCTCTACTCAAATTATAAAAATTTTTTGTAGATAGCTTAGAGTCAAGAAGTTCCTTTTCAGAAAGCTTAACAAATGTTTCAACCAATGGTGGTAACTGAGGATTGTAGAGACTAGCCCCGGGATTCATGAAGCTCGGCGCAAGGACAGCGTTAGCCTTGCACCGACTGTGTGGCTTAGAGATGACACAGCAGAACCAAATGCATATTAATGAAGGTGCGCTGCCGTAATGGCCACATGCGTAGGAAACATGTACGAGTGCAGGGGGTGTGTCCAAGCACTGCATGAAGGCATGAACATGTCAGCTGCATACGCGCAACCTAAAATGCTGACTAATACAGCCTGCCTCTATTAGTAATCACTCCTGTCAGTGTCCGTGGATACTGAAATGTATGCAAAGCATACAAGACATCATTGGGAACACCACAATAAGAAGTAAACACAAAGGCACGTAGCTGAATATTGAGTCCCCATCCCTCAAACAAAGATATTTAAAACCCCGTGCCCGTATTCCACTATAGTGTCGCTAGTTATACCAAGTGGAAGCAAAACGCATGGTGTTAGCGCACCGCCAATTGCCAAGCCTAGCCCAATGGTTTGGGTTACCACCTGTCCTACATTGTGAGGGACAGTCCACCTCTAGGCAGGTTTGTCCATACCAAAATCATAATAAATGTGAAATGTCCTGCGATAGTAGGACATAATTATATCGCATATGTTATGTAATAGTCCCATTCAGTACATATGTCCATATATAAAATACCTATATGTTACAAGAAACAGAATAAGCAAGTAAATGAAACAGAATAAGCAACTACACCGCTACAACAATAAAAGCTTATATGTAGGCATGAAACTAAAGTACTATCCTTTGTAATGACTGTGGGTATGTGTTGGCCTGTAAACTCAGATGTGTGCCACGAAAATGTCCCATCCAGGTCATATGAAAAGGTGGCAACCCTACCAATGGTCAGAGCATTGGCCCAATATCTGCCCATTCATGGTCCAAGTCGTCCTTGTCAGGGCAGCCCATAGATGAATGGGTATTACCCAGGTCTCCCTACCATGTCATGAAAGATAAGTATTTGCGAATACCTATGTGCGTGAAGTATAGTATGTGGATGCTCTGAAATGTTAGTGTAGACCTCACAACCATATTGGTCCCAGAGATATGTAGTGTAAGCAATGTGTTATGTTGACTGTGCCATGGGCCATCAACTAGAGAAGGGATGAATGTAGTTTGTGGAATATGGGGATGGGGGGTGACGGGTAATGTAATAATTCACCAAGGGGAGACTGGGTTGGATGCACAATAGGTGAACTGGAGGTCTAAGAGGGAGCAGTGGGTGAATCAGGAAGATTACCAAAGAACAAATATACACATCCGCAATACAATCCCACAAACATGTGAACACTAAAATGTGCAATACATATGTACAGAAAC